>NC_083587.1:57709737-58009737 GCF_027579695.1 Neoarius graeffei
TTCTCACAAACAGGTGAAATAAATCAGTTTAAATTTGGCCTATGGACATAGCCTGGCCTATTCTCAGCCATTACAACATCTGTTGTCTGACCATAATTTAACTGATCTGTATACCACTATGCTACTAGATAACAAAATGCCTGTTTGTTTTATTTCATGTGAGATGTTGATAAATGTGAGCTTCAACAAAATGATAAGAGCACCTCTGAGTGTCACGTTTATGTAAAAAAAAGGTGTGCGTGCGCGAGCATGATCGCGCGCAAAAGGTTTCAGACTAGGGAAATCTGGTCACCCTAATCAAATCATTTCAAAACATCAGAACAGGAAAAATTGTGATCTCACGGTGAAGTGTGACTTTCTTTCACTGCGGCATGGCTGTTGGTTTGAGCCAGATGAGTATTTTTGGTTTGAGTATTTCAGAAACTGCTGATCTCCTGGGGTTTTCACACACAACAGCCTCGAGTGTTTATACAGAATGATGCGGGGAAAAAAAAAAAAACATCGAGCAAGTAAGTGAGCGACAGTTCTGTGGGTGGAAACAAACGCCTTGTTGATAAGAGAGGGAGGTCAGAGGAAAATGGCCAGATTGGTTCGAGCTTTTTGGCCAGGAAGGATATAGTAACTCATATAATCACTCTTTACAACCGTGGTGAGCAGAAAAGCATCTCAGCATGCAACAATAGAATAGAAGACCACACTGGGTTCCAGGGGCGTATCAAGCTTTCCAAAAGTGGGGGTGTTCTGGAATGGGGAAGCCATATCATTAGAAATCGGTTTATGGCTATATACACGCCCGGCGTGTACACCGTGATGTACTGTCAATGACCGATATGGAACTTTTTCATACCCATGGTCCATGGATGCAAATGAAAGGGAGGACAGCAGAAAGCCTATAAATCCAGTTGACTCCAGCCAAGTTCTGCATTTCATGCAGAGATCTATCATGTTGGGTTTTGGTGTTGTTCCTGCCAGGGCTATGTAATTATTCAGTCAGTGAAGGCAAAAAGTATTGAGTGATAATTCTAGGTAACAGGATACTGTTCTATAACAGAGATGTCAGTATTGCTGCCTACACTGGTATACACTGATATAAACAAAACCAAAAACTTCACATAGCCCAAGAAGTCATACACAGTGTATAGATCATACACCATCATGCATAACAGTTTGGACTGGGATCGCTTTGTGTGAGCAGTAGGGCTGTAACGATATGCGTATCGAAATCGCGATACGCAGAGCCACGATCCGTATCGCGATACAAGAAGGCAGAATCGCGGTACACCCTTTCAAACTTCTCCTCAGCCCAAAAACAGAGGCGCTTCCAAACTTCAATTTATGAATACTTTACTTTTTATTTAAATTACATTTTAAACTTACTTAAATTACTTTTTTTTTTTATATCTATTAGTAAGTCGTTTTTTCGCCGACCTGCGACAATCTTCTGCGAGTCACGCAACGTCCACACTCGCCACTGGCAGAGCATTCATTTCTTTTAAGCGGTCGCCATTCTGGTTGCGACGCGGGGAGCGAATCTGTAAACAAGCAGCTCATTGGCTGGCTAGGTGTGCCACAAGCCAATCACAATCACTTGACCGGAAAGGCATGCAGTGTTGCCAGATTGGGCGGGTTTAGGTGCTTTTTGGCTGGTTTTGAACACATTTTGGGGTGGAAAACGTTAGCAATATCTGGCAACACTGAAGGCATGTCTGCTTGGGCGGAAGCCTTCTGCGGCAGTTACATTTTGACACGCGAGCAATGTTTCACCATAAAAATTCCGTAATTTCCATCTGGTTTCCGCAATCACAGAAAATCATCGGCCCTATGAGAGTGAGACAGTGAGAGAGCCACCCTCCCCCCCCAAAAAAAAATCTTAACAGATTTACACGATTTGGAAAAATGACTTTTTCAGAACCGAAAAAAACAGAGCTTCCGGCTCAACAGTATTATTTTGAGAAATAAAACAATCTTTGGATATACATTTGTTCATTTTTGCATACATATTACTCATTCTCTGCAGTGGTCTGAATTTGTTATTAAATAGTTAATGTAAGTAAGTAAATGTTAATAAGTCAAATTTACTACTTTAAAAAAACATTTAAAAAAAAATCGTGGGCGTATCGAATCGTGGGTCAAAAATCGCGATACGAATCGAATCGTGAGTTGGGTGTATCGTTACAGCCCTAGTGAGCAGGAGGCATGGCTAATCAGTTCATGTTGGAGAAGCGCAGCATCCTGGAAGGACCTCTTTAGTATAGCATTCAAATAAGACGGGGCAGTTCCTGCTTTTAAAGTGCTGATGACACGTTTTTGACATCTTTGGCGATGTTTTATAACATAAAAAGTAATTCCCGATGATCCATATATTAATTCACGAAGGCGCCTATTTTACAAGTTATGATAAAAAACGCGGCTATTTGGGCAAATTTGACGGGGCTGCAGCACCCAGGAGACGAATGAGGAGGAGGGGCTATATGACGTCAGCGAAAGAACCTTCCTCCTAACTTACCAGTTTGTTGTTGATGCGACAGGTGTTCAGTTTATCATTATTAGTATTTTTATTATACACACACACACACACACACACACACACATATATATATATTAGTTATTATGCCTTCGCGTTGTGTTGCCGGCTTTTGCTCCAAAACCCACAAGGATGGGGTAAGTTTATTCAAGTTTCCCAGAGATCCCGAGCTGCATGCGAAGTGGGTGAAGCAAGTCAGGCGCACTCGTGACAAGTGGGAGCCCTCACCAACATCCGTCCTGTGCTCTGAACACTTCGATTTGGATTGTTTTGACACCCTTCCCAGCTTAAAAGAATCTCTTGGGTGTTCAGTTCATCACAAACGTGTGTTACTACCATCAGCAGTGCCTACACAGTGTTGACAGATTGGGAGGTTTCCCGCCCAGTTGGGCGGTTTCAAGTGCATTTTGGTGGGTTTTGAACATATTTTGGGCTGGAAAACGTCAGCAGTATCTGTTGCCAGATACTGCTGAAGTTTTCTAGCCCAAAATATGTTCAAAACCCACCAAAATGCACTTGAAACCGCCGAACTGGGCGGGAAACCTCCCAATCTGGCAACACTGCCAGTATTCCGGAGGGGGTCTACTAGTAGCTATGCCGGATCCAAAGACAGTCCTCCTGTCAGAACATGTGTTGTGAAACGACATAAGATAAAGGTACGTAGAGCTATAGATTCTACATGATAATCATAAATGTAATCATAAAGTCGGCGTGATATCAGTCATGTATTTGCTTGTGAAAGCTTGCGGCTTTCATGTAACTGCCGCCTAGCAACGAGAGGCAAAGGGTAAAGAGGGTAGGCTATCATAGATTCTATTCGGAAGAGATCAACACAATTCTAGACTCCCAGAAGAGGAAGAGCTAGCACTAGAGAGTTCACCGGCGTTTTCATGCGCCATTTCCATTGAGTAGAACCAGAGTAGAACAGCCAGTGAACCGCAGCGTGTTCTTCCGCTGACGTCACAACATGGCCGCGAGCCACGGACCCAGTTTTCTTGTGCTGTGCAATTAAAAGTTGGATATTCACGTAACAGCTTCTTTTCACGTAATTATAACAGAAATCTAACATGTTTGCCATGTCGTATAGTTTATTTAAGAAATTGCATAGAGTCATGTTCGTGTCATCGGCACTTTAATGTCTTTAATTATTCAAACTCGTGTACAAAACTTGTTTGCATCATGCATTACATCAGGTTCAATGCATAAAATTTGAAAATGATGCAATAGACTACACATACAACAAACACTTAATGGCCAAATAACGTTACTGTACAACAATTATTGAACATTCATTCGATTTGAAATGCCTTTAAATCTCAATTGAAAAACTCTTCTAAAAAGTGATAAGCAGTTATAATCAGGGCTTTGAACCGGTTCAAGGAACGAAAACGAAAACCGGGAACTTTTTCTATTTCACATGGAACAGAAACGAAACCAGAAACTTTATTATTTTTTATGTTCCGGAACAGAAACGCTTATTAAAAATAATGGTAACCGGTTAATACCGGTTTTTATTTCGTTCCTCAAAGTTTCCGTAGCCTACAAATAAAAAAGTCATTCTTCTCCTGCGCAAGTTTCTATGACCCGCTGGGGTTCACTTCCTGTGTGACGGTCGCTGACTGAATGGAGAGAGCGGGAAGGTGGACTACTATCACGTCTCCACGTGATAAGTGAATTACTGAGTGTCTGAGCAAAGAAGAGCCTGAACGTTGCAACCTCCCTATTGGCTGTTTATTGGCTGTTTGTAAAAATGTATCAATTGTTGCCCTTCCCACGGGAATCATCGCGGGCTCGAGAGACGAGACCTGACGAGTTAGTTCGTTGGTAGCAGAACAAAATGTCTGGACACAAATCGGGTTTTCAGAAAAGGAAAGAAAATAAACGGAGGGTCGAAAATACAAAAAAGGAGGCAGAAAATGCAAAACGAGTTAAGGTAGGACAAATGGTTAGTTTTCTGAGGCAGCCCGCCGTGGCTGCAGGCTTTCAGTTGTGTCATTGAATGGTTACTTTTCTGAGGCAGCCCGCCGTGGCTGCCTGCAGGCTTATTTATTATAGCCCATTTAGTTAAAATAGTTGATATGAAATGTTTATAGTTATAGTTATGTGATGGTTGTCCTGATTTAGACTGTTTTTTTTTTTTGGGGGGGGGGGGGGGGGGGGGGGGGGTTGCGCGATGTTGCACCCGGGTCCAGATTAGGGCAGAACCGGCTCTGGCTACATTTCAGTTGTAGTTTGTTTTATGTATGTATGTACTTGCACAGATGTGTACTTGGTCTTCCAATATGGCGCCTAACAAAATCTCGCGGCGCGGTGACGTCATGCGGTAGCCCTCTATAGGGCCTGACTAGCCTTTGGTAACACACTAAACAAATTCTCTTTCATTTTTGGCACTTTTTCTGTTTGTGTAGATGGGAAGACGTACTGAGAATCCAAATCGCCAACATTTGAAATAATAATTGTTTTGAATTATTTCTTGTCTTATTTAATGAAGGTTGTAATAGAATTAGCCTACATTTGGCTTAAGCTGGATGAGACAGAGACATAACTTTATAGCCATTTGTTAAACCGCTGACAGGGAACGTAATTAACCGTTCTGGGAACTAAATTTTTTTGTTCTAACCGGTTCGGGAACGTCTATTTAATGGTGGAACCCCAAACTGGAAACGTTAAAATTCCGTTTCTGTTCGGAACGAACCAATAGGAAAAAAATTCTGGTTCAAAGCCCTGGTTATAATGCATGTAAAGTAGACTTGGTACAAACACACACTCGTAATAAAAAACTTGCCTCAACTGACTTTACAACTAGTAACTACTATTAACACAATCTTTTAGGGCGTGGCGCCTGGGACAACTGTTTGAACGACGGCATCGCAAGCGCTTTGAGAAGGGTCTGTGTGCAGAGCCGCAGAGCCAGGCACAGTAAGCACCGCATGCGACGTCAAACCTGGAACGGTGGATCAGGAGCGGTAAAACTGGTGTTGGCTCTGCAGCTCTGCAGACAGATACTGTATTATTGAGCGCTGTCGGCACGCTACGCAAACTGGCTATTATATTCACGCAACTGCTGATTGGTCGGGTGAGAAAAACTGTTTTGAGTCCGTTGCGTGGCTGTTTTTTGTCTAACGTTATGGCAATAGTTTACTTCCTTGTTACACATTTTATAGTAGCTGTATAACTTTCATAATGATGTCATTTTAATCTGACAAAAGTGCGGGAGATGAAATTGTGTTTCAACAAAAGTGGGGGGGATGAAACGTACGTATCCCCCGCGGGTGACACGCCCCTGCTGGGTTCCGCTCCTGCAGCCAAGAACAGGGATCTTATGGCGTATTCACACCTACGTTGTTTGGTCCGGACCAAACGAACCAAATTTCCCTTGGTCCGGACCTTTTGGGTTGGTCTGAATACAAACCACCGAACTCTGGTCCGGACCAAACAAGCGGACCGAGACCGAGCTGCAAGGTCGGACTCGGTCCGGACCAAAGGAACCCTGGTGCGGATCTTTTGGAGGTGTGAAAGCAGACCGGACCTAATCCGACAGTTTTGCTTTTTTGTACCTCGGGAGCTTCCGTCGTTTGTCGAGCATTATGGGAAACGGAGTCTTGACACTCCACCGCAAAGTGCAAACACTGTTTCGGTTGTCAAGGGAACCTTACAACAGTCGTTCAGTCATTCAGACCAGTGGTAGGCTAGACTACAGAGTACAAAAAATGAGTAGGGGGCAAACGTGGGCCGAGGAAGAAACGCGTACCCTTGTGGATATATGGGCAGATGTCCACATATCTGAGCTTTTGGAGAGAACACACAAAAATGCCGACGTGTTTGCTGTATTCAGTGAGAAAATGAAGGAGAAGGGGTTCACGTGCTCCCCAGAACAATGTCGGCTAAAAGTGACGAAACTCCGTCAGACCTACATTAAAATCAGGGACATTCTTTCAAAAAGTGGCAGTACTAGCGACGCAAAAAAGAAATTCATCTATTGCGTGAAGAGCCAGAACTGTCACAACATGATGTGCGCTCATCAGCGCTATCCTCCGTAGCCGCCTTGCCCTTTGTCGTCGTCGTTGATAAATTACTTGTACAACAGCATAGTAATCGCACAATTGTGAAAACAGTGAAAACTGGAAAAAACGTATAGCTTTGATGACATTAAAAAGAATAACAGCACGGAAAGCCTCCATGACTACTTTTGAACTTAACGCTTTGTGCGCGTGTCGTCTCTGACCAACAGCTGAACGACCTCAGGGCGCGTGGCTTTGTTGACAGATTTTGGTCCGCTTACTAAAATGTACAGTGTGAAAGCGAACCGCACCAAAATGAAAAAATAAAAAAAAACATTTGGTTCGGACCAAAGCAAGTGAACTATCGAACTATCCTGGTCCGAATACACCCTTAGAATCAAGAACAAGTGGCCGGTGAGTGCAAGTATACAAGTAGAAGTGATTTCGTAGATGAACACAAAAGTGGTGCAATTTCCCAATGTTCAATGAAAGGCAGCTGAAGAACTGGATGATTCAGAAAAATGCACCAGAATACAAGAATGGAAAGAGACTCCTACTTTAAATGACTTCGGAGTAGGAAGAGTTCAGTGATGTAACCCTGCAGGACTTTGCATCACTCTGAAACACATTTTCGTGTTCGTTTTAGTGGGAACTTTTTCCATGAAGAACCACATAACAGAAGGTTGTATTTATATAACAGGCTGTGATTTGAGTCTCATGAGAAAAGTATGCAAGAATTCTTGTTGGGCCAAAAAACAAAATCTCTCTCTCTCTCTCTCTCAAAAAAAAAAAATCTTTGGTTTATTCTGCTTCTGATGTCAGTTTCTGATGTTAAAACAAATGTCTATATATTAGGGCTGTAACGATACACCCAACTCACGATTCGATTCGTATCGCGATTTTTGACCCACGATTCGATACACCCACGATTTTTTAAAAAAAATTTTTTAAAGTAGTAAATTTGACTTATTAACATTTACTTACTTACATTAACTATTTAATAACAAATAATTCACCCCACTGCAGAGAATGAGTAATATGTATGCAAAAATGAACAAATGTATATCCAAAGATTGTTTTATTTCTCAAAATAATACTGTTGAGCCGGAAGCTCTGTTTTTTTCGGTTCTGAAAAAGTCATTTTTCCAAATCGTGTAAATCCGTTAAGATTTTTTTTTTTTGGGGGGGGTGGCTCTCTCACTGTCTCACTCTCATAGGGCCGATGATTTTCTGTGATCGCGGAAACCAGATGGAAATTACGGAATTTTTATGGTGAAACATTGCTCGCGTGTCAAAATGTAACTGCCGCAGAAGGCTTCCGCCCAAGCAGACATGCCTTCAGTGTTGCCAGATATTGCTAACGTTTTCCAACCCAAAATATGTTCAAAACCAGCCAAAAAGCACCTAAACCCGCCCAATCTGGCAACACTGCATGCCTTTCAGGTCAAGTGATTGTGATTGGCTTGTGGCACACCTAGCCAGCCAATGAGCTGCTTGTTTACAGATTCGCTCCCCGCGTCGCAACCAGAATGGCGACCGCTTAAAAGAAATGAATGCTCTGCCAGCGGCGAGTGTGGACGTTGCGTGACTTGCAGAAGATTGTTGCAGGTCGGCGAAAAAACGACTTACTAATAGATATAAAAAAATAAAAGTAATTTAAGTAAGTTTCAAATATAATTTAAATAAAAAGTAAAGTATTCATAAATTGAAGTTTGGAAGCGCCTCTGTTTTTGGGCTGAGGAGAAGTTTGAAAGGGTGTACCGCGATTCTGCCTTCTTGTATCGCGATACGGATCGTGGCTCTGCGTATCGCGATTTCGATACGCATATTGTTACAGCCCTACTATCTCTCTCTCTCATATATATATATATATATATATATATATATATATATATAATATATATATATATATATATATATATATATATATATATATATGAGTGATTCCACGCTTATGGGTACTGAAATGGGGACATGAACTTATTCACCTAAAACCATTTCTTTTTTACCATCAGGTCACAAAACATGTAATCTTTAATGAATGATATGTTAAAAGATAACTTTAATTTTCTGAGATGTAATAAAAACATATTTATATGCCAAAGTCAAGCCTATGAGTTCCAAAATGATGTCTGTTCCATTACTTCTGTTACGATTGTCCATCTCGCGTCTGTTACAAATTAATTACAATCTAGCTACATACCATGTTAATCTTATTGAAAGAATGTGTATGTTTATTCTACTACACATGTTTATTAATTATATTTGCTAAAACATCACCTTCCTATGTTTCAAAAAGTAATTCTACATTGTTAAAATTGAGAATATATATGTCCACAACACTTCTGTTACGTTCTGACTTTGGCATATAAATATGTTTTTATTACATCTCAGAAAATTAAAGTTATCTTTTAACATATCATTCATTAAAGATTACATGTTTTGTGACCTGATGGTAAAAAAAAAAAAGAAATGGTTTTAGGTGCATTTTTAAAAATAAGTTCATGTCCCCATTTCAGTACCCATAAGCGTGGAATCACTCATATAAAATTCCTAAGACAAATATAGAAGTCTGTCTGATCAATGGCGCTCACATTTCTGCTCTGTTCAGAAAGTTGGTCTGCACTAATTTTTCCATGTTTGGTCAAATGAAACCTGGGACATCATGTACCAGCTACAGACAAATACACATCAATAACTACTACTGACTCTGGGTCACAGAGTTTTGGCCTTGATATATTAGTATATCAGATCAGTGCACCATATCAGCAGACATTAGCTCATAAGTCACTCTAGCCTGACATACAGTTTCTGGAACAAGTATGTTTGTCTAACATCATCCAACTAAAATAACCCATATACTACTGATTTAACCAGAACATCATCAACGAGTAACATTACGGTATATTATGGCTTTATACCACAGCGCTGCTGAATTCTCAATTCTGATTGGTCAGAAGGTGTTCTAAAACAGCAGCTCGGACAGCTGTTTAATATGTTTTTATGAAGGTATTCATTACATCCACCTACTTTGTTGGAGGAGGTTATGTTTTCACCTCTGTTTGTTTGTCTGTTCCCAATGTCTCGTCTCATCTCATCTCATTATCTGTAGCCGCTTTATCCTGTTCTACAGGGTTGCAGGCAAGCTGGAGCCTATCCCAGCTGACTACGGGCGAAAGGCGGGGTACACCCTGGACAAGTCGCCAGGTCATCACAGGGCTGACACATAGACTACGTTCAGACTGCACCCTGAAACGACCCATATCCGATTTTTTTGCCCATATGCGACCTGTATCCGATTTGTTATTGACAATCTGAACAACACAGATCCGATTTTTTTCACATGCGACCCAGGCCGCTTGGATATGTGGTCCTAATTCCGATGCATATCCGTTATTTTCACATGCGACTGCAGTCTGACCGGACAGGTCGCATTCATGCGACCTACACGTCATCAACAAGAGACAAACGTCACTATTCTGCGTTGGCTAATCCCGCCTCTTTGGTGGAAAACAACAACATTTGTACAGTTTTCAGAATTTAAATAGACTTTTATAGAATTGATCAAGCTAATGGTGGATTTGGTCGGGACCTGGATGTTGATCTGTTAGCCTGATTAAATAAAACAGTTTCTATAACTGATTTATAACTTAAACCATCCTGTATTACAAGATTATAAGATTGTTCTGGAGATTTCCAGTAATTTGACACCTCATTAGCCGCCGCTACAAAAACCACATGTGCTTATTACATGTCAATTTGCGCATGCGGGACACTTTTGGGTCGTTTTCCGTTCATATTGGAGATCGCATACAAGTCTCATATAATTGGTAATGTGAACGGCCTAACAAAAAAATCGGATTTCACAACAAATCGGATATGGGTCGTTTCAGGTTGCAGTCTGAACGTAGTGACAGACACAGACAACCATTCACACTCACATTCACACCTACGCTCAATTTACACTACGTTCAGACTGCAACCTGAAACGACCCATATCCGATTTGTTGTGAAATCCGATTTTTTTGTTAGGCCGTTCACATTACCAATTATATGAGACTTGTATGCGATCTCCAATATGAACGGAAAACGACCCAAAAAAAGTGTCCCGCATGCGCAAATTGACACGTAATAAGCACATCTACGTAATACGTAAACAAAAAAAAAGCGCACTCTTCAAGTTTGCAAGTAAAGCATGGAGATGAGGCGAGACCTGGCGATGTGGTTTTCGTGGCGGCGGCGGAACTCACACAATAATCTGATTAATGTGGGCAGCAGACTAATGAGACCGAAGGTGTCAAATTACTGGAAATTTCCAGAACAATCTTATTATCTTGTAATACAGGATGGTTTAAGTTATAAATCAGTTATAGAAACTGTTTTATTTAATCAGGCTAACAGATCAACATCCAGGTCCCTACCAAATCCACCATTAGCTTGATCAATTCTATAAAAGTCTATTTAAATTCTGAAAACTGTACAAATGTTGTTGTTTTCCACCAAAGAGGCGGGATTAGCCAACGCAGAATAGTGACGTTTGTCTCTTGTTGATGACGTGTAGGTCGCATGAATGCGACCTGTCCGGTCAGACTGCAGTCGCATGTGAAAATAACGGATATGCATCGGAATTAGGACCACATATCCAAGCGGCCTGGGTCGCATGTGAAAAAAATCGGATCTGTGTCGTTCAGATTGTCAATAACAAATCCGATACAGGTCGCATATGGGCAAAAAAATCGGATATGGGTCGTTTCAGGGTGCAGTCTGAACGTAGTCTTAGAGTCGCCAGTTAACCTAACCTGCATGTCTTTGGACTGTGGGGGAAACCGGAGCACCCGGAGGAAACCCACGCGGACATGAGGAGAACATGCAAACTCCACACAGAAAGGCCCTCGCCAGCCACGGGGCTCGAACCCGGACCTTCTTGCTGTGAGGCGATAGCGCTAACCACTACACCACCGTGCCGCCCTGTTCCCAATCTAACTCTTTAAAAAAAAAAAAGTAGTGAACAGATTTTGATGAAATTTGGAGGAAAGGTGGGCCATGGGCCAAGCTTTTGATGCAAATCCAGATATGTATGTGCTTCCAGGATCCAGATTACATCACATTACATGGTATTTAGCAGACGCTCTTATCCAGAGCAACATACAACGAGTGCAAAAGTCAGGTACATGACGTGCTGAACTTCTAGACAAGAACGTTCTAGTGCCAACTGAACAAGTGACAGTAATACTTCGTGTAATATTCTGATGAAGTACCAATACTCAAACAGCCAAGGAAACAAACCAACCACACAAAGTACAACTAAATAGAGAACTCAAACAGCTAACCCAAGGCTAGCCCATACACACCATCCCCCAGGGAAGAGGGGGAGAGGTGCAGCATGAAGAGGTGGGTCTTCAGTCTGCACTTGAAGGTAGCCAGGGAGTCAGCAGTTCTGACCTCAATGGGAAGGTCATTCCACCAACGGGGAGCCAGGACAGACAGCAGTCTTGAGAGGGCTGGGCAGGAGCAGACAGGTGGAGGGGCCAGGCGACCAGTAGTAGCGGAGCGTAGGGATCTGGCTGGCATGTAGGGATGGATCAAACTCTGGAGGTATGCTGGCCCAAACCCCTTGACAGCCTGGTAAGCTAGCACCAATGTCTTAAATTTGATGTGAGCTGCAATCAAATTGCAGCATCCAGATGTATGCACGGATCCAGGATTTTTTTTTTTTTGCTGTTCCCAATATAACTCAAAAATTAGTGAATGGATTTTGATGAAATTTGGAGGAAAGGTGAGTCATGGGCCAAGAACCAATTGATTAGATTTTGATGCAAATCTGAATATGTATGTGCATCCAGGATATTCAAATATATGGCCTGCCGGAGGTATGCACTCTACCAAGCGCCCTTCTAGTTTTAAATGTTACTGTTTCTATAGCAGGCCCGGCGCCAGGAACAGTTTACTAAGGGGGCAATTAGAAATCGCAAGGGGGCAAATATTTTTCATATAGTGTGTAGTAGTGATGGCGGTCTGACAATGTGTTTCAAACAATTAACTGCGCCAACCACAAAACCACGGCCCCGAAGGTTGCTTTAGTCCGGGAAAATCATGTGACATATTACCAGGGCAGTTGCGCTTTATCAACCCCCGTGCCCACCTGTTAACCCTCCCCTCCAATTTTCTCACAGACACGCGTTACAACCGGAAAGATGCCAAACATAAAACAACACAGACAAACCTACAGGCAAGTCCTTTAAAATTTAAAATACATACAAATAGCTCCGCGGCATGAAAACAAAACGTCAATGCAAGTCTAAGGTACTTGGCTCGGCGGCCAAAATCATAATTTAAAAAAATCAACAGACCCCGCGGCTGCACCAGTAATAGCCTTCCTGACTCGCACCGAGTCAACGCTAACCACTTAATCCGCGATCCCAGTTTAGGCATGTAGGGGACAAAACACTCTGAAGTGATGAATTTTCACCCCCGCTGCATGGGAGGGTGACGTCAACGACACATATTCTTACGCTATTTGCGCACAAAGCGGACCATATATGAACACATACACCAACATAAACGGAGATAAACTTAAGGTCAATTTATGCTGACAACCCAGTCCTCGCAGACGGCGTCGCAGATAGCGTCTGCGTAGCCCCCCCACCTTCGCAGACGCTCTGCGCGCACCTCCCAAAAATTGTGACCACCGCAGAAGCCTTGCAGACAGCGTCGCAGACAAGAGGGCTCTGATTGGTCCACTCTACATCCGCTGTACACGCACTTCCGCTTCCCTACTTTCCCGGTTTGGTTTGTTTCACGACCGCCATTTTTAAAAACACGAGCGAAGATGGAGCAGCACGAAGAGCGGTTGATCGAGGAAGTGAGGAAGTACGTACATCTATATGACTCCAGTTCTAGTCACTATAAGTAACTGGAGGATAACCACTCCACTAACCACACCCACCAACTACTCCTAGCGGTTTCGCGACTTTGCGCCCCCTTGCGTTGTGGCGGTGAATAACATCGCGCACGCCTATTACTCCCCGCTCAACGATAAATTACAACTGTCTGCGAAAAGCTATCTGCGAAAGCCTTGTCGCAAGAGCATGCAGAGGCCCTTAGCCTACAAAGAAAGAAAATGGATTCACAATATTGTGATTAAATTCGTTTAATTCGGTGGGGGAAAAGACTACTCCCGTAAACTTGACTGCATATTACAGGATATTGCAGAGACAGTGCACTTGTAAGTGTCATAACAACCAATCAGATTTGTTCTACCGTGCCAGTTTTAGTAGTGATTTATGTGAAATGTATTTTTGTGCAATATTTCGTATTTGAAAATGCAAATTATTAATACGTCTATAATACATTATATTTTCATAAGAAAACAATTAAGTGGTCTGAGTTTCCGTTGAGGGGGCGGGGCTGTAGACACGAGGGGGCGACGCCCCCTTTCGCCCCCCCACGGCGCCGGGTCCGCTCTATAGTGACAAATCTAAAAATACATATATATATATATATATATATTTTTAAATGTGTTGTTTAACCCACGAAAAACATACAACTATTGATGTGATGAAGATTCCTGCAAGACATTTTAAATGTACTGTACATACTAGGAAGGAGTCTCCAGCGTCAGTGCTTTCTAACAGTCAGAGGTAAAAGGATGTAACCTTTGAGGTGTCTTGGAAATGTGACACTGCATTTTTCATCTTCAGGAGAGTGAGGGAACAACTGTTTGCAGTCATTTTATTTTAATACAAGTGACAACGGTGATCAGTAACTGGTTTCGCAGACGTCCCACAACACTAAATGTAGCAATAAATGAATAAAAAGTACGTGTCATTCTTTAATTCATAAAAAATGTAATCACTGGCAAATTAATGCGTTACACTGTTTCAGGAAAACGAGGCTGTCAATGACGGCATAGCTCGCTCTGGCCTCGTCTAGTCCAGAAGGAACGATCTAAAGTGGGCCACTTTGCACAATAAATGTTGCAAGCTATATACACTACATACAAGCTATATACAGGTGCTGGTCATATAATTAGAATATCATGAAAAAGTTGATTTATTTCAGTAATTCCATTCAAAAAGTCTCATCTCATTATCTGTAGCCGCTTTATCCTGATCTAGGCAAGCTGGAGCCTATCCCAGCTGACTACGGGCGAAAGGCGGGGTACACCCTGGACAAGTCGCCAGGTCATCACAGGGCTGATACATAGACACAGACAACCATTCACACTCACATTCACACCTACGGTCAATTTAGAGTCACCAGTTAACCTAACCTGCATGTCTTTGGACTGTGGGGGAAACCGGAGCACCCGGAGGAAACCCACGCGGACACGGGGAGAACATGCAAACTCCGCACAGAAGGTCCATCGCCGGCCACGGGGCTCGAACCGAAACCTTCTTGCTGTGAGGCGACAGCGCTAACCACTACACCACCGTGCCGCCCCCCATTCAAAAAGTGAAACTTGTATATTATATTCATTCATTACACACAGACTGATATATTTCAAATGTTTATTTTTTAATTTTGATGATTATACAGTAACTGACAACTAATGAAAATCCCAAATTCAGTATCTCAGAAAATTACTTAAGACCAATACAAAAAAAGGATTTTTAGACATGTTGGCCAACTGAAAAGTCTCATCTCATCTCATTATCTGTAGCCGCTTTATCCTGTTCTACAGGGTCGCAGGCAAGCTGGAGCCTATCCCAGCTGACTACGGGCGAAAGGCGGGGTACACCCTGGACAAGTCGCCAGGTCATCACAGGGCTGACACATAGACACAGACAACCATCTACGACCTACGGTCAATTTAGAGTCACCAGTTAACTTAACCTGCATGTCTTTGGACTGTGGGGGAAACCGGAGCACCCGGAGGAAACCCACGCGGACACGGGGAGAACATGCAAGCTCCACACAGAAAGGCCCTCACCGGCCCCGGGGTTCGAACCCAGGACCTTCTTGCTGTGAGGCGACAGCGCTAACCACTACACCACCGTGCCACCCCAACTGAAAAGTATGAACATGAAAAGTATGAGCATGTACAGCACTCAATACTTAGTTGGGTCTCCTTTTGCCTGAATTACTGCAGCAATGCGGCGTGGCATGGAGTCGATCAGTCTGTGGCACTGCTCAGGTGTTATGAGAACCCAGGTTGCTCTGATAGTGGCCTTCAGCTCTTTTTCAGCTCATTGTTGGGTCTGGCGTATCGCATCTTCCTCTTCACAATACCCCATAGATTTTCTATGGGGTTAAGGTCAGGCGAGTTTGCTGGCCAATTAAGAACAGGGATACCATGGTCCTTAAACCAGGTACTGGTAGCTTTGGCACTGTGTGCAGGTGCCAAGTCCTGTTGGAAAATGAAATCAGCATCTCCATAAAGTTGGTCAGCAGCAGGAAGCAGGAAGTGCTCTAAAACTTCCTGGTAGACGGCTGCGTTGACCTTGGACCTCAGAAAACACAGTGGACCAACACCAGCAGATGACATGGCACCCCAAACCATCACTGACTGTGGAAACTTTACACTGGCCCTCAAGCAACGTGGATTCTGTGCCTCTCCTCTCTTCCTCCAGACTCTGGGACCTTGATTTCCAAAGGAAATGCAAAATGTACTTTCATCAGAGAACATAACTTTGGACCACTCAGCAGCAGTCCAGTCCTTTTTGTCTTTAGCCCAGGCGAGACGCTTCTGACGCTGTCTCTTGTTCAAGAGTGGCTTGACACAAGGAATGCAACAGCTGAAACCCATGTCTTGCATATGTCTGTGCGTGGTGGTTCTTGAAGCACTGACTCCAGCTGCAGTCCACTCTTTGTGAATCTCCCCCACATTTTTGAATGGGTTTTGTTTCACAATCCTCTCCAGGGTGCGATTATCCCTATTGCTTGTACGCTTTTTTCTACCACATCTTTTCCTTTCCTTCGCCTCTCTATTAATGTGCTTGGACACAGAGCTCTGTGAACAGCCAGCCTCTTTAGCAATGACCTTTTGTGTCTTGCCCTCCTTGTGCAAGGTGTCAATGGTCGTCTTCTGGACAACTGTCAAGTCAGCAGTCTTCCCCATGATTGTGTCGCCTACAGAACTAGACTGAGAGACCATTTAAAGGCCTTTGCAGGTCTCATCTCTCATCTCATTATCTCTAGCCGCTTTATCCTTCTACAGGGTCGCAGGCAAGCTGGAGCCTATCCCAGCTGACTACGGGCGAAAGGCGGGGTACACCCTGGACAAGTCGCCAGGTCATCACAGGGCTGACACATAGACACAGACAACCATTCACACTCACATTCACACCTACGGTCAATTTAGAGTCACCAGTTAACCTAACCTGCATGTCTTTGGACTGTGGGGGAAACCGGAGCACCCGGAGGAAACCCACGCGGACACGGGGAGAACATGCAAACTCCACACAGAAAGGCCCTCGTCGGCCGCTGGGCTCGAACCCGGACCTTCTTGCTGTGAGGCCATTATTAAAAATGTTCTGTTTCCGGTCCACCGGCCGGGTGAGTGCTGTTTGTGCGGGTGAATTTTTTTTTAAACGCCGGTTTTTCGACATTTTTTTCAGGTTCGTAAATCTAAAATCGAACTTGATATTTCCGCATTCCCAGGGCTTTCCACTAAGGCTCATACTAGCCAGCCATGACAAATAAGTAGCCAGCCAGGGTGGGGGGGAGTAAACACAAAATAAACTGTGCACGCAGTTCCCAGGATTAAATGTATTTTCCACAGACCATTTATTTATTCACTTTACTTAAATACAAAGTAAAATGGCAGTAAATCTTCTTTCTTTTCTTGCGTATTGCATCATGAGGCGTTCCTGGCTTGTAAATCTCTTATTTTCGGTGCGTGACACATTCACGCAGCTGAGCATGCGCCGAGTGCGCGCGCACACCGCATGTCGGGGCGCGGATGAGTTACTCTCCCTTGATCAACGGTTCAGTTTGACATTATTGTCAGTCCGTTAGATAAACATTTAATTTTATTAAAATCGAAAATTAATATTTAGAGCCTGTGGGCTACAAAAATAGTCATTAAAGTAGCCGGCTGGACTTAATTGTGTGGCCGACGCTTGTGGAAAGTCCTGTCGAATCAGCTCTGCGCATGCGCCGTGCGGCACAAAAAAATGGCAGCCACCATGAAGGAAGGAGATCCGGAGTTTTCAAACATTTGCTTAAGTGTGAAATCGCAAAATGGTATTCTAGCAAACAACAAAATAGTAAAGATTCAGAAAAACAAATCATTCAGTGATCATTTTAATAGTGTAATTTCATCCGAACTCGGCCTAACGGTCGATTTAGAACTACAAAAAGTCCGTGTGTCGGACATTTTAAGTACCTTTGTAAAAGTTTTGCAAATGTTGCAGTCAGCATTTAAAATGCTAACTTAAAGTTTTTGTACAAGTTTCAGTTGATTTAACTGTCATATTTTATTAAATGTGTCTGCTTTTGGAATAAAAAAAAGTACTGAAAGAAAAAGCAAACACAGCATTGCGATTTCTTATCCATCCATAAAAAAAAAAAATCCCTCCCTCCCGACTGAACATTTTTTTTGCCCACCCGGTGGACAGGAAACGAATTTTTTTTAAGGATGGCCTGAGGCGACAGCGCTAACCACTACACCACCGTGCCGCCCTGCCTTTGCAGGTGTTTTGAGTTAATTAGCTGATTAGAGTGTCTTCAATATTGAACCTTTTCACAATATTCTAATTTTCTGAGATGCTGGATTTGGGATTTTCATTAGTTGTCAGTTATAATCATCAAGATTAAAAGAAATAAACCCTTGAAATATATCAGTCTGTGTGTAATGAATGAATATAATATACAAGTTTCACTTTTCGAATGGAATTACTGAAATAAATCAACTTTCTCATGATATTCTAATTATATGACCAGCACCTCTATAGGACCGATATCCACCCTAGGAATATTTCACAGAAAGAATCCAGAACGGCGAGGAATTGACCGAGAAGACGCAATTTTTGTTGAATTGCTCATTAAGGCTTAATTAGTCCATAACTTCATTAATAATTGTAATAAAGCAAATCTGGGTAGAAGTGATATGCACCCTAGGTACCCCTACCTTCATGCCAGAAAGAATCAGAATCGGTGAAGAATTGAAGGAGAAGAAGTGATGTGTGGAAACTACTCGTTAGGGCTTAATTCCTCCATATCTATCTTCATTATTATTTGCAATTATGCAAATTTGGGTAGAAGTTATACGCAGCCCAGGCAGACCTACCTTCCTGCCAAAAAGAATAAAAATCGGTGAATAATTGAGTGAGAAGCAGCGATTTTCATGAAATGTGGACGAACGCCGGACAACACATGATGGGATAAGTTCATCGCCTATCGGCCCGATGAGCTAATAACCAACTTCAAAGTAGAGCCCTGCACTCCCGCGGGAGTCCCGCGGGACCCGACGCAAAGCAGTGCGGCGCGGGACAAATTTTGAAAGCTCATTGCGGGCGCGGGCGGGAGGGGGAGTGCACAATGCGGGAGCGGGCGGGAGAGGTGATAAGCTGCAGTCCCGCTAACTAAAAACGTGTTTAAAATAAAATTTATAAATTATTAATTTATGTCTATCGTATATAATTTGTGCTGGATATTTTATTTGGCATTAATAAAAACATTTTAAGATGCCTAAATTTGCGGATGTGGTCTAATCTCGCGTACGTTTCCGATTCCTTTCCGCTCTTCCGTGTTTGAGATCTCCGATCATGGCAGAAGAGCAGAGCTCCTCTAGTGAAGCTCACAGTGCTTCAGAAGTAAGTGCTGCTTTAAAAAGAGGTACATCTCATCTCATCATCTCTAGCCGCTTTATCCTTCTACAGGGTCGCAGGCAAGCTGGAGCCTATCCCAGCTGACTACGGGCGAAAGGCGGGGTACACCCTGGACAAGTCGCCAGGTCATCACAGGGCTGACACATAGACAACCATTCACACTCACATTCACACCTACGCTCAATTTAGAGTCACCAGTTAACCTAACCTGCATGTCTTTGGACTGTGGGGGAAACCGGAGCACCCGGAGGAAACCCACGCGGACACGGGGAGAACATGCAAACTCTGCACAGAAAGGCCCTCGCCGGCCACGGGGCTCGAACCCAGGACCTTCTTGCTGTGAGGCGACCGCGCTAACCACTACACCACCGTGCCGCCTCCACTTCACCCAATCATTGATTATTTTCCTATACTAGGACACCCCATTTTGATTTAGTCCTTGTCTTACAAGTAGAACCATTTGCTGGTGTGGTCACTATAAAATGCTTGGCTTTGTTAGATCCATCTTTGCTCTGGATCCAGATATAAACAAGGCCTTATTGATGAGGCAGCTCAGAGCAGTCTTATTATGTGGATGACCTTTCCTATTTATCCTACACACGCCTTATCCACCTGCCGCCTGGCAAAAAACACCCGAGCATCCAAGCCAATACTGATTCTTTATCAGATACTTCCCCCAGGCAGTTCAACTCTTCACCACCTGTCCTAAATGATGAAACAAGGTCTAAAGCCTTCCTCTCCACCTGCATCATCTCCGTCAGCGGAAATGCAATGTGCAATAAGATCACCAATCCTCCTTTACCCGTCATGCTACTATTCTCGTTTATATGATGCCGTATTTCAACCCCCGTATTATCTAGAGGCATGATATTTTGTCCTTCTAAATTGGTTGACGATAAAATCCGACAACAAAAGCACCACACTGAGCTCAGAGTTTCAAAACCTCAAGTTCAAAGTAACATTTTTCTCTCTGCTTTTGCGTCCGTGCCCCTAATTACCACACGAATCGAAAACCCAAATACAATGAAACAAGGATAATTCATGCATGGACTGAGGGCAAGGTCAGACAAACCATCAACATGGAAAGCTAATTAGCTGCAGACGTGTTGCTGGGAGGCTGAGGCTGCAAAATGCGCAGTAATTGACCGAAAGTCCTTTGCTACGTTCCAACATTCTCCCTCCCTCCCTCCCTCTCACTCCATCACCACTTCCCCTCACCACTTCCCCTCTAGGGAATCCCTGTCGCCATCATAAAAGCTGTTCCGACACTTGATTAGCCAAGCTCAAGCACTGGTTCAGTGTCCTTGGAAGGCTGAAGAATGGAGTCAACGTCGCAGGAGATTTCAGAAACAGAATTTACACAGAAGGAATTGGGATCCGACAGCTCCCATTTCAAAATACTAAAATATGGGGAACGTGTAGATCTCAATTTAGCCAAGAACTCCATTTTTGCCTGACAGCTGATGGAACTATAATTACATTATTCATGTCAACATGATAGCTTATTAACATGCTAGCAGCTTACCGTAGCAAACCAATAGCAAGTACTGGTGGAAGGCTTTATTTATTTATTTATTTATTTATTTATTTATTTTTTAATTATTACAACCCCGATTCCAAAAAAGTTGGGACAAAGTACAAATTGTAAATAAAAATGGAATGCAATGATGTGGAAGTTTCAAAATTCCATATTTTATTCAGAATAGAACATAGATGACACATCAAATGTTTAAACTGAGAAAATGTATCATTTAAAGAGAAAAATTAGGTGATTTTAAATTTCATGACAACAACACATCTCAAAAAAGTTGGGACAAGGCCATGTTTACCACTGTGAGACATCCCCTTTTCTCTTTACAACAGTCTGTAAACGTCTGGGGACTGAGGAGACAAGTTGCTCAAGTTTAGGGATAGGAATGCTAACCCATTCTTGTCTAATGTAGGATTCTAGTTGCTCAACTGTCTTAGGTCTTTTTTGTCGTATCTTCCGTTTTATGATGCGCCAAATGTTTTCTATGGGTGAAAGATCTGGACTGCAGGCTGGCCAGTTCAGTACCCGGACCCTTCTTCTACGCAGCCATGATGCTGTAATTGATGCAGTATGTGGTTTGGCATTGTCATGTTGGAAAATGCAAGGTCTTCCCTGAAAGAGACGTCATCTGGATGGGAGCATATGTTGCTCTAGAACCTGGATATACCTTTCAGCATTGATGGTGTCTTTCCAGATGTGTAAGCTGCCCATGCCACACGCACTAATGCAACCCCATACCATCAGAGATGCAGGCTTCTGAACTGAGCGCTGATAACAACTTGGATCGTCCTTTTCCTCTTTAGTCCGAATGACACGGCGTCCCTGATTTCCATAAAGAACTTCAAATTTTGATTCGTCTGACCACAGAACAGTTTTCCACTTTGCCACAGTCCATTTTAAATGAGCCTTGGCCTGGAGAAGACGTCTGCGCTTCTGGATCATGTTTAGATACGGCTTCTTCTTTGAACTATAGAGTTTTAGCTGGCAACGGCGGATGGTACAGTGAATTGTGTTCACAGATAATGTTCTCTGGAAATATTCCTGAGCCCATTTTGTGATTTCAAATACAGAAGCATGCCTGTACGTGATGCAGTGCTGTCTAAGGGCCCGAAGATCACGGGCACCCAGTATGGTTTTCCGGCCTTGACCCTTACGCACAGAGATTCTTCCAGATTCTCTGAATCTTTTGATGATATTATGCACTGTAGATGATGATATGTTCAAACTCTTTGCAATTTTACACTGTCGAACTCCTTTCTGATATTGCTCCACTATTTGTCGGCGCAGAATTAGGGGGATTGGTGATCCTCTTCCCATCTTTACTTCTGAGAGCCGCTGCCACTCCAAGATGCTCTTTTTATACCCAGTCATGTTAATGACCTATTGCCAATTGACCTAATGAGTTGCAATTTGGTCCTCCAGCTGTTCCTTTTTTGTACCTTTAACTTTTCCAGCCTCTTATTGCCCCTGTCCCAACTTTTTTGAGACGTGTTGCTGTCATGAAATTTCAAATGAGCCAATATTTGGCATGAAATTTCAAAATGTCTCACTTTCGACATTTGATATGTTGTCTATGTTCTATTGTGAATACAATATCAGTTTTTGAGATTTGTAAATTATTGCATTCTGTTTTTATTTACAATTTGTACTTTGTCCCAACTTTTTTGGAATCGGGGTTGTAGTTCATCCGGCCGACAGGCGATGAGCTTATCCCATCGTGTGTTGTCCATTGTCCACATTTCATGAAAATCGCTTCTTCTCTCAATTCTTCACCGACTTTAATTCTTTTTGGCAGGAAGGTAGGTCTGCCCGGGATGCATATAGCTTCTACCCAAATCTGCATAATTGCAATTAATAATGAAGATATGGGGTAATTAAGCCCTAACGAGCAGCTTCAACACAAATCGCTTCTTCTCCCTCAATTCTTCACCAATTTTGATTCTTTCTGGCAGGAAAGTAGAGGTACCTAGAGTGCATATAACTTCTACCCAGATTTGCTTAATTACAATTATTAATGAAGTTATGGCCTTTCTGAGCAGTTCAACAAAAATCGCTTGTTCTTGATCAACTCCTCGCCGTTTTGGATTCTTTCTATCAAACAGGTCGGTATTCCTAGGGTGTATATCGCTTGCAACATTTATTGAGCAAGGTGGCCCACTTTGGATCATTCCTTCTGGACTAGACGGGGCCAGAGTGAGCTACGCCGTCATTGACGGTCTCGTTTCAATATCCCCTTTCTCAATACTACCTCACAGCTCCAGGTTTCCCAGTTCCTAAGCTCAGGTTACTGTGTGGACTTTCCCAGTATTCCCCCCAGGATTCATCCCACCTTTCAAAATCATGATGGTAGGTTGCTTGGATATGCTAGCTTGATCCTGGCTGTGAAGGATTGTGTAAATGCGTGTGAACATGGTGTCCTGTGATGGACTGGCATGTATTCCTGCTTCACACCAAATTTTCCTAAGATAAACTCTGAAAGATCAACGAATGAACAAATGAACGAATGTCACTTAGAGCAGGGGTTCTCAACCTTCTCTACTTTAAGGCCCACCTATTCGGGGGCCATGAAAAAAGATCCCCATTTATTTTGCCTCATCTATTCTATTAGAATCTAATAATCTATTGTAAAGTGTATTAATATGGAATCAATTTTGTGCCAAAATGTTCATACAATACTTTTGAAATATCAAACAAAAACGACAAATCAAGATACAAAAAAAAGTCAATTATTCGTGTAATCGTGCAAAATATCAGTCTATTACTCTTCAGAAACCTTTTATTTTTGTTCCGCGTCTTTCTCAGTTTTGTTTGACGTAATTTATTTTGGTTGCGATTCCAGCTTTCTCGTTTGCGCTCCCTGACTTTTTGCTTGCAGTTTTGGCACAAACTTCCCGTGTGGTGCGGGCTGTCCAGGAATGCATTCCCATTGGCTAACTTGTGTTTGACTGACAGCTATGCTCAGCCATTCCCTACTCGGATTCTGGCGGACCGTTTGACGAGTGACCGATCCATTGACGGTAAACGAGGATCAAGTGGACTTCAGTGGCGACTATGATATTGAACTAATTCAACAAAGTGTAAATTCAATATCATAGTCGCCACTGAAGTCCACTCGATCCTTGTTTACCGTCAATGGATCGGTCACTCGTCAAACAGTCCGCCAGAATCCGAGTAGGGAATGACTGAGCGTAGCTGTCAGTCAAACACAAGTTAGCCAATGGGAATGCATTCCTGGACAGCCCACCCACACGGGAAGTTTGTGCCAAAACTGCAAGCAAAAAGTCAGGGAGCGCAAACGAGAAAGCTGGAATCGCAACCAAAATAAATTACGTCAAACAAAACTGAGAAAGACGCGGAACAAAAATAAAAGGTTTCTGAAGAGTAATAGACTGATATTTTGCACGATTACACGAATAATTTGTTTGCCAGTCTAAAAAAATTGACTTTTTTTTTTCTTTTTTTGTATCTTGATTTGTCGTTTTTGTTTGATATTTCAAAAGTATTGTATGAACATTTTGGCACAAAATTGATTCCATATATTAAATGGGATGAGACATCACTCCATGTTACAGATGGGAGCCCAGGAATTAAATAAAAGCAATAAAAACAAACTGTTTGTAATTGTATGTATTGTACGGATATAAAACTGTATAGATGTGCCAGAAGCCAACATAAACCCATGCATGCAGGGCATTCTCATCCAAAAGTGGAGTCTGGTCCATTAACACAAGAACTTATTGCCATGTTTGTGTTCAGCAAACAAGCAAGTTATTAAAACCAAGAAGTTCACTCAAAAGAAGTGGATATAGAAAACACTCAATGGGATTAGATCCTTACATGTTAACAAATAAGGATTTTTCCTACAAGTTGGAAAATTATCCATCCGTTGAGTTCCCAGACATCTCAAACTACCTGGTGCTGCAGACATCGTTCTACACGGACACACAGATGAAAACCTGGAAGAGCATGGAGGTGTACAACTTTTTATATGTGGCTGGGTTAAAGATCTGGGGATCAGGACACTACAAGATAAATCCCGTACCATTTTTGCCCGGGTAAATCGGCATTTCTGGGCTTTTTGTACGCATCTTTGCGATGATTGATTGCTAGGATGCTACAAGTTTTAGTATCGGGTGTAAACAAGCCACAGCGGCTCGATTCCCAATCCTCCCTGCTCTTCTCTTCCAGGTAAGTCATTCAGAAAAATCCATAGAAACCCCTTTAAAGACCTGGGTATTACACGTATTATGGTATATACGCGTTATTTTACACCATGGTGACCATGATCAAACAATAAACAAAAACACATCTGAAGACTGAAGTAGAGCCCTGCACTCCCGCGGGAGTCCCGTGGGACCCGACGCAAAGCAGTGCGGCGCGGGACAAATTTTGAAAGCTCATTGCGGGCGCGGGCGGGAGGGGGAGTGCACAATGCGGGAGCGGGCGGGAGAGGTGATAAGCTACAGTCCCGCTAACGAAAAACATGTTTAAAATAAAATGTATAAATTATTAATTTATGTCTATCGTATATAATTTGTGCTGGATATTTTATTTGGCATTAATAAAAACATTTTAAGATGCCTAAATTTGCGGATGTGGTCTAATGTCGCGTACGTTTCCGATTCCTTTCCGCTCTTCCGTGTTTGAGATCTCCGATCATGGCAGAAGAGCAGAGCTCCTCTAGTGAAGCTCACAGTGCTTCAGAAGTAAGTGCTGCTTTAAAAAGAGGTACATTTACCGTTAAAAAGTCAAGAGTATTAGTCCCAAGTATTAAAAAGTATTTAAAAAAGTATTAAAAAGGACTGTGTATCGCACAGATTGTTCAATTTAAAGCTAGAAATAGACAGTGTATAATCTGAGGAGCTGGTTGTGGTTGCGCAGCACTTCATACGAGAGGAGAATGAAATCGCGGTTGGAATCATAACGCCACAGACTCGGAAGTGGGAGTGCGAGTGCGCAAAGCGAGAGCTGTCAATCAAAGCGAGAGCTGTCAATCATGAGCGCATGCAGCGCTCAACTTGGAATGTGTCAGCAGAATGTCAGAGTCTAAACAATAAACTTACAATAAATGAAGGATCGGTCAGTGGAGAGCTCAGCTAAGCTCAGCATGTTTAATTCCCCAAGCCAATGACAAGAACTTTCGTGAGAAATAACGCGAACGTCTGCATCATGCGGGATTTGCGGGCGGGAGCGGGACAAAATATGGCAGGCGCGGGCGGGAGCGGGACTGAAAATCATAATTCTTTGGCAGGAGTGTATTTCATATTCTTTGGTTGGAGTGTATTTTCATACACAAATGGAGAAATGTTCGCTGAGTGTTTAATTGTGTAGCCGCCACTGCAGACCGTTGTCGTTATTAATTCATAGCATGCTCAGCTGCGTGAATGTGTCATGCACCGAAAATAAGAGATTTACAAGCCAGGAACGCCTCATGATGCAATACGCAAGAAAAGAAAGAAGATTTACTGCCATTTTACTTTGTATTGGAGTAAAGTGAATAAATAAATGGTCTGTGGAAAATACATTTAATCCTGGGAACTGCGTGCACAGGAGTTTATTTTGTGTTTACTCCCCCCCACCCCGGCTGGCTACTTATTTGTCGTGGCTGGCTAGTATGAGCCTTAGTGGAAAGCCCTGGGAATGCGGAAATGTCAAGTTCGATTTTAGATTTATGAACCTGAAAAAAAAGTAAAAAAAACGGCGTTAAAAAAAAAAAAATTTCAACCGCACAAACGGCACTCACCCGGCCGGTGGACCGGAAACAGAACATTTTTTAATAATGGCCTAAGGCATTTTAACGACTAGCAAAGTGATGGTAATGCTTTGTGAACAGTGAGCTTAGCTGACCACCACTTCATGTCTTGCATATCTAATGAATAGGGGTGTGCATTGGCACAGCCCTCACGATTCAATTCGATTACGATTCGGAGGGTAACGATTCGATTCGATTCGATTCAATCCGATTCTACGATGCATTGTGATGCGTTAAAATTTTACTGAAAAGCAAGGCAAATTTTTCCGTAGTCATACAAGCAGTCAGATACTGAACAACATTTTATTGGCTGTTGTGTGTATCACTCCTGTTTTAAACAAAATAAAACTGAATGTTATAGAGTTTCAAATATGAAAAAGAAAACAAATTACAGCTGTTTAGTGTTTTTAGCGTTAATAATAACCTGTCTCTCGCAGTCCTCTTCCTCCGCCTCAGCCATCTTGCTAAGCTAGTGCTCTCTCGACTGGCGTGCAGCTACAGACTGCGCATGTCTGTGATGTTGCTCCGGAAATGCCCACGGAAGTTTTTTTTTTTTTAATACGCTGAATCGATCTGGCATGTTGCCGAATCGATGCTGAATCGTCTATGCCCTGCATTGCGATGCATTGCCGAATCGATTATTGTTCGCACCACTACTAATGAAGCGGATGTGATGTCGGATGCAACCCAGCAATTGTACCCTATTAAAAATTAGCTTCAACTTGGAAAAAAAAAATTTCACGGCCCACTAGATAGTTGAGAAACACTGACCTAGAGGATATAATCCTGTTTGAATAGCGCTAATCACAAATACAATTAATCAGGGATTCAGGTGGGGTTTACATTAGACCGTATCAGCGGATCATCAGATTAACGTTTTTAAAACGATTCGCGTGCACACAGCAACGCCAATACACGGATACGCTCGGCTCCGCAGGCATCCTGCGCTCCAAATCACTCCGCCCTGAACAGCGAGTGCCCTCTGGAGGGTGCGCACTCCGGCCCTGCGCAGCTCACAGAGCGCGCGAGTGAAGCGCACGAGCAGTGATTCGGGACTGAGCCGCTGTGCGCAAGTCACTTACCACTTGCAAGTGGAAGGATGGCAAGCCTAAAGACAATCATAACTACACAATGGGCAGTATTTGCATCAGTATTTGCAGTATTTTCATACTTTTATACTCTTTAATGAAAGGTGATACAAGGCGGAAGTCCGCGCTGTTTTTCAGCAGTCGCGTCACATGACCAACGCCAGCGAATCAGGAAGGTGGATGTCACAGTGACGTTGTCCAATGACGATGACAGCTAGAGCTCAGCACAGCGTATCCGCGTATTCTCAATGTTTACACAGCACCGGACCAGACACGATCTGGATTGAATACGTGGACCCTGGCGGATTCCCGTTTCCCGGCGTTTCAATGTAAACGGACAGTGCATCCGCGAAGAAAACGAGACAGATACGGTCCAATGTAAACTTGGCCCAAGTCTCTCAGGACAGTGTTCTGTTATCAACTTCCACTAACCATCGTCTTTTCAGGGATTACCCAGTTTAAAAGCCAAATAAGTTTGATGCCTGAAGCGGAACACGAGGGTACGAGCTTCCCCTGCTCGTTAACTACATTAGTGTTGGAACTCCAGCATAAAAATTTCAAATGGGAAATGTCGTGGCATTTGGGGTAATGGGAAAATTCAGTAAATCTAGTTTTTGGCCAATCTGTATTAGCTCAAATGTCTTTGTAGATTGCCCCTTGGAACCCTGAGCACTTGCGTCAACATGCACAATAGGCTTTGTGATCAGATTCCATAAAAAGAATGCCAACAAAGACATCTAATTCATCGCCACATCATGTCGAAAACATCCTCCGGAAAGATGATATCAGTAAAACGGTATGGCTAACTTTCATCATTTTTTTGTTTGCATTTTGTGAAGAACATTTGATCTTAAATAATCTCTCGGAGACATGCAAAACCCTCCAGTTTTTCTAATTCCGTATTCATTCCATTAAGATCTCCCATTACAGCAGGCCTGCGGTGATTATCAAAACGGGAAGTTAATGAAGCAATCTTTTCTTCCTCTGACCGTGAACAACCCCGCCACCAATTATATCCGCAGCGCAAATGGGGGTGGGGGGTGGGGGTGGGGGGGACGCCACTACTCCGAGTCCTTGTCTGCCCCAGATCTTTATATACTACTGAGCTCATCTCTACCACAAATGCCACAGTTAGATGCGAGCAATTAGTGTTGAAACGAGCGCTTAAGAGGGAAATATTTGCTCTATCCAAGGCCAAGAGCTTATCCTATTACTGCCAGTCTCTCAAGGACACAGATGGTGAAATAGAATTTTCATCATTGGTTAAAAATAAACGCACTCAGCCCCTGGTGGATGCCAGGGTTCGGGATAATTCTATTTTGTAAAGTAGCATGATAAAACCTCTTTTGGTGTTTTGATTATTCTTGTAATCTGTTTTCCATGCATATCAGTGCGCTCGGGGATGAGGGACGGGGGAGGCTTTGAGGAAAAGAAAGTCTCTGATTCAGTTAAATTTGCCTGCAGCAGTGAGAACCGTGAGCTGAACTCTTGCTTTGGGCGGCTTATGCATAATGCATCACCGATCATTAGTTTAATAACCAGGCTTTGCATACGGTGCATGAACAACACAAGTCCTGAAATATGAAACAACAAAACACGGCCATGATGAAGAGTGAATTGTGTAAACCATTCGGCTCGTCGGCTCTTTCAATACAAGTGGTATTTATGGGCTGAGAACTACATCCGGGATTCAACAGTGGTGCTGATGCACGGATAGATGCAAAATAAACCTGCAAGCGATGGGTATCGATCACCCGTACCTCACAGGAAGGCATGGAAACAGAGTATCCAGTGCATAATGGATTCTCATGGATGCTTTTGACCTGGTGTGGCGTACCAAGATCCGTCTACTTGCTTTTACCACAAAGCAGAACGTCAAGGACGTAGTGGCTCATCTGGCCTGCTATCAAAACAATCATGACGACCGAAACGCCAAACAGAACTGAAATGTGACAATTACCACTTTTCCACCAAATCAGTTCCAGGGCTGGTTCGGGGCCGGTGCTGGTGCTGGTTCACAACTCGTTCAACTTGCGAGCCAGCTGAGAACCAGTTTGCTTTTCCATAGCTCGCGGTGCTAAGGGAAGCCACGTCATTACGTCGCTGTATACGTCAGTTACGTCGCTACGTTTGCATAAACCTTGGCGCGAATCTCATCTCATCTCATTATCTCTAGCCGCTTTATCCTGTTCTACAGGGTCGCAGGCAAGCTGGAGCCTATCCCAGCTGACTACGGGCGAAAGGCGGGGTACACCCTGGACAAGTCGCCAGGTCATCACAGGGCTGACACATAGACACAGACAACCATTCATACTCACATTCACACCTACGGTCAATTTAGAGTCACCAGTTAACCTAACCTGCATGTCTTTGGACTGTGGGGGAAACCGGAGCACCCGGAGGAAACCCACGCGGACACAGGGAGAACATGCAAACTCCGCACAGAAAGGCCCTCGCCGGCCCCGGGGCTCGAACCCAGGACCTTCTTGCTTTGAGGCAACAGCGCTAACCACTACAGCACCGTGCCGCCCCCTTGGCACGAATATCGAAGCAAAAACAACACGGAAGAAGCAGCAGCAGCAACAATAATAATAATAATAATGGATGACTTCGCGTTTGTACAGCTGCTGCTTCTCGTCGTTTAAAAATGGCGACCTTTCGCGGTCTTATCGTTATTGGTCTTAACAACTCCGCCCCCCCCCGACGTAAGCGGTTCTTTCCTCTGGCCCAGCAGAGAGTTGGTGCTAGCCTGGAACCGGTTTTTCTGGCCCCAGAGCCAGTTCTTTGTCAGTGGAAACAGAAAACCCGGTTCCAAACTAAGCACTGGCCCCGAACCAGCCCTGGAACTGCTTTGGTGGAAAAGGGGCAAATGTGAGAGAGGACCAACCTCCACAACAAACTGTTTACAACAGGAAAATCGACAAAGGACTAAATTTTGTTCCTCAAGGGAAGATCGACCCAAAACATCGATCAGAACTGAATTCGCATAATAAATGAGAGACGAGACACAATTCTAGTCAGAAGGAAAGGTGTTAAGTTGACCTAATGACTAATTTGTTCGCAAAAAAAAAAAATTGACAACACAATGACCAAGTGTTGTGCAGAAGGTTGAGTTCTTTAAAAAAAAAATCAGAACTGAAATCCATTGAGAACTGAGAGAGGAGACACGATTTAATTGAAAATAAACAAAAGTTGTAAACAAACTGTTTACAACAGGAAAATCAACAACAAAAAAAAATGACCAAGTTTTGCTCCCCGAGGGAAGATCGACCCAAAACATCGATCTGAACTGAAATCAGGTGAGAACTGCGAGAGGAGATACAATTCTAATGAGAAGTCCGAAAACTTGTTAAAGTGCATATTCTGGACCAATTTCGTGTTTTTTTATATGAAAGTATGTCCCTTTACACACTCATCCAGAACGGTAATTTTGCACAAGGCCATCTGTCTACAGCAGAAAAAAATAAAACAACAAAACGCGTCTGGAAAAATCCCAAGGGAGTCTGGAGCCAGATTCGTGACGTTACCTGCGGAAGCGCCAGCAGGCTGTGAGAGCTTTGCACGGTTTCAGTGCACAGCCTGTGTAGACCAAGCGCTCCCATTTCTCTCTCATTGCCCGGTCTTTTGGGAAACGATGAGTACTAATCCCATCATGACTGGTGTTGCTACTGTACACCCTCCTACGATACATCTGTTAACCATTTTAATAATTACGCGATAACGTTGAAGAAATCTGCAGAAAACCACCAGGTCGTTTTCTCATAAACAAACCAGCGCTGACGTAGGATTCAGAGGGAGGCGTCCCGCACGCGACGTCATGAAAATCAATGTTTGCCGGGAAATCCAAACGGCAAGTTTTTTTCAGAGGCGGACCAATTCGCCTCAAATGACTTGATTTCAACTGAATTTTTCTGGTATTGCGCAAGGTAAAAAAATTGCAGAGAATGCAGAATGTTACAGATATTTGACGAAAGTTTAATATAAAATAGGAGAATTACACTGATCTTGCTCCTGAATTTACCCGCGATATGCACTTTAAGGTGACCTACACTACCGTTCAAAAGTTTGGGGTCACCCAGACAATTTTGTGTTTTCCATGAAAAGTCACACTTTTATTTACCACCATAAGTTGTAAAATGAATAGAAAATATAGTCAAGACATTTTTCTGGCCATTTTGAGCATTTAATCGACCCCACAAATGTGATGCTCCAGAAACTCAATCTGCTCAAAGGAAGGTCAGTTTTATAGCTTCTCTAAAGAGCTCAACTGTTTTCAGCTGTGCTAACATGATTGTACAAGGGTTTTCTAATCATCCATTAAGGCCTCTGCATGCTCTTGCGACAAGGCTTTCGCGGATAACTTTTCGCAGACAGTTGTAATTTATTGTTGAGCGGGGAGTAATAGGCGTGCGTGATGTTATTCACCGCCACAACGCAAGGGGGCGCGAAGTCGCGAAATCGCTAGGAGTAGTTGGTGGGTGAGGTTAGTGGAGTGTTTATCCTCCGGTTACTTATAATGACTAGAACTGGAGTCGTATAGATGTACGTACTTCCTCACTTCCTCGATCAACCGTTCTTCGTGCTGCTCCATCTTCGCTCGTGTTTTTAAAAATGGCGGTCGTGAAAACAAACCAAACCGGGAAAGTAGGGAAGCGGAAGTGTGTGTACAGCGGATGTAGAGTGGACCAATCAGAGCCTTCTTGTCTGCGACGTTGTCTGCGAGGCTTCTGCGGTGGTCACAATTTTTGGGAGGTGCGCGCAGAGCGTCTGCGAAGGTGGGGGGGGCTACGCAGACACTGTCAGCGACGCTATCTGCGAGGACTGAGTTGTCAGCATAAATTGGCCTTTAGCCTTCTGAGGCAATGAGCAAACACATTGTACCATTAGAACACTGGAGTGAGAGTTGCTGGAAATGGGCCTCTATACACCTATGGAGATATTGCACCAAAAACCAGACATTTGCAGCTAGAATAGTCATTTACCACATTAGCAATGTATAGAGTGGATTTCTGATTAGTTTAAAGAGATCTTCATTGAAAAGAACAGTGCTTTTCTTTCAGAAATAGGGACATTTCAAAGTGACCCCAAACTTTTGAACGGTAGTGTAATTAGCAGTTTGTTAGCAAAAAATTTGACAATACAATGACCAAGTTTTATACGGAATGACTAGTTCTTTCAAATAAAACAATCAGAACTGAAATCCATTGAGAACTGAGGGACGGAGGAGATACGATTTAACTGAAAATAGACAAAGTTGGAAACAAATTGTTTGCAACAGGAAAATTAACAACCAACCAACCAACCAACCAACCAACCAACCAACCAAGTTTTGTTCCTCAAGTGAAGATCTACCCAAAACATCGATCGGAACTGAAATCGGATGAGAAATCAGAGAGGAGATACAATTCAAGTGAGAGGCCTGGATAATCTGTTAATTTGGCCTAATTAGTAACTCGTTAGCAAAATATTTGACAAAATGACCAAGTTTTGTGAGGAGTGATGAGTTCTTTCAAACAGAACAATCAGAACGGAAATCCGTGGAGCACTGACGGAGGCAATATGATTTAACTGAATTGTGGATGACGGACGGACGGACGGACGGACGACAGACGCCACGCCATGGCAACAGCTCATCGGCTTTATGGCCAGATTAGCTAATGACATTGAAAGTGTCACAATTTGTACCGCAGCATTTTCTATAACAGCAACTCTGACAGCAGTTCCGACTCCGAAGGTTGATCACAGGTTTATATCATTGCATTCGTTCTAATACATGAATGCTTTTATAACAGCTTACACAGGGACTTGTACGGTGGAGACGTTTATGGAATGAGTCTCCAGTGTCAGCACTTTGTAACAGTAACTTTAATGTTTTCCAACATGAGAACGTCTTCAAGATGGAGGGCTTTGCAGTAACATTATAAGCTTACTCATTCCATGAGAAAAAAAAGATTGGTGATGAAACGACTGTGTGGAGTTATTAGCGGAACTCCCCACACACAAAGCATGTGGAGTGAAGTTCCATACTTAAGAGAATATGGTAATTGATCGACCTGATTTTTGATGGCTTTTGAGACCGTACAACGGGCGTACATATGAACAACATCCGTGTACCACCACAGGGAACCCGATCGTAAGTGCAAGGCAACGTACACTACCGTTCAAAAGTTTGGGGTCACTTTGAAATGTCCTTATTTTTGAAAGAAAAGCACTGTTCTTTTCAATGAAGATCACTTTAAACTAATCAGAAATCCACTCTATACATTGCTAATGTGGTAAATGACTATTCTAGCTGCAAATGTCTGGTTTTTGGTGCAATATCTCCATAGGTGTATAGAGGCCCATTTCCAGCAACTCTCACTCCAGTGTTCTAATGGTACAATGTGTTTGCTCATTGCCTCAGAAGGCTAATGGATGATTAGAAAACCCTTGTACAATCATGTTAGCACAGCTGAAAACAGTTTAGCTCTTTAGAGAAGCTATAAAACTGACCTTCCTTTGAGCAGATTGAGCCCATGTTTACATTAGACCGTATCAGCGGATCATCAGATTAACGTTTTTAAAACGATTAGTGTGCACACAGCAACACCAATACACGATTTGCGTGCACATAGCAACGCCAATACACGGATACGCTCGGTTCCGCAGGCATCCTGCGCTCCAAATCACTCCGCCCTGAACAGCGAGTGCCCTCTGGAGGGTGCGCACTCCGGCCCTGCGCAGCTCACAGAGCGCGCGAGTGAAGTGCACAAGCTGTGATTCGGGACTGAGCCGCTGTGTGTGAGATCCCAGCGCATATCACTTACCACTTGCAAGTGGAAGGATGGCAAGCCTAAAGACAATCATAACTACACAATGGGCAGTATTTGCATCAGTATTTGCAGTATTTTCATACTTTTATACTCTTTAATGAAAGGTGATACAAGGCGGAAGTCCATGCTGTTTTTCAGCAGTCGCGTCACATGACCAACGCCAGCGAATCAGGAAGGTGGATGTCACAGTGACGTTGTCCAATGAGACGCCAGCTAGAGCTCAGCACAGCGTATCCGCGTATTCTGAATGGTTACACAGCACCGGACCAGACACGATCTGAATTGAATATGTGGACGCTGGCGGATTCCCGTTTCCCGGCGTTTCCAGGCGGTTTAATGTAAACGGACAGTGCATCCGCGAAGAAAACGAGACAGATACGGTCTAATGTAAACGTAGCCTGAGTTTCTGGAGCATCACATTTGTGGGGTCGATTAAATGCTCAAAATGGCCAGAAAAATGTCTCGACTATATTTTCTATTCATTTTACAACTTATGGTGGTAAATAAAAGTGTGACTTTTCATGGAAAACACAAAATTGTCTGGGTGACCCCAAACTTTTGAACGGTAGTGTATCTCAACCACTCGACCATCGAACAACAAAATTTGTATCTTTATTTCCATAAGACAGATGGGTTTTTATCCAGCGCTTATTTTTAATTTTCTTTTTAAAAAATAACATGGGATTATTTACTAATACATTTTACGAAAAAACATTGATGGAAAAAAAATTGGTTTCGTATCTTTGCATTGTCTGCTTTTTTACCTGAACGATTTCTTACTCTGCACACTTGCATAAACATAATTATTGTACAGTTAAATAGGAATTATGAGCATCTTTCCTTAGCTGTAGATAATCTAAGGCTACGTTCACACTGCAGGCTGAAGTGACTCAAATCCGATCTTTTCGCCCATATGTGACCTGTATCCGATCTTTTATTGACAATATGAACGACACAGATCCGATTTTTTCAAATCCGACCCAGGCTGTTTGGATATGTGGTCCTAATTCCGATTCCTATCCGCTCTTTTCATATGCGACTTCAGTCTGAACCGCCAGGTCGCATTCATCCGACTTACACGTCATCAACAAGCCACAAACGTCATTATTCTGCGCTGAAGTAGGCGGCGGGTCTCTCAAAAAAAGTTACAACAACATGGCGCATAATCACGGGCGCAGATAGAGGGTGGGACTCGTCCCACCCAGATTTAAATTCACCTCGTTCGGTCCCCCCCACTTATAGGGAGGAAAAAACGTCTATGCTGTCTTTCTTTGCATAAGGCAAACCTCACGGAAAAATCAAAAGACTAATTACCATTCGGTTTATTGAGGTGCACAGCAGTGTATACATAGTTGCAACAACTCACATAAAACAAAGACTGATATTCGGTTGGTTGAGCTGCGCAGACTGCACAGGTTGCGAGCTCGAGCTTGGTTGCTATGGTAACCCACAACAAGTTTGACAGGCATATCGGGGTTGGTTTGCTGGCAGCTTTGTCCCCCCCAGTTTTTTTGTCCCCCCCAGTTCAAAAAACGTATCTGCGCCCCTGCGCATGACATCAATGCGAGTGACACTTCGGGCTGTGAAGGTTCTGAATCTTCTCAATGGAAGGACGCAGAGGTTAGGGAGCTGATTTCCATTTGGGGGGATGCAGCTATTCAAGCTAGATTGGATGAGTCATACCGCAACCGGGCGGTTTTACTTCCGTAAACACTGGCCATGCTCACTGCGTGTGACGTCGTCGTATCCTGCAATGCGCATGCGGAACACTTTTAGGTCGCTTTTCGTTCATACTAAGGATCACATACAAGTCGTATATATTTGTTAATGTGAACGACCTCACAAAAAAATCGGATTTCACAAAAAAATCGGAATTGACCATAAGCCTTGCAGTGTGAACGTAGCGTAAAACTACCACAATTATCGATTAGTTAATTTCCGCTCTTATTCTCATAATATTTTTAGGACGCTATTCCTCCCTCAGTTTTCAACCAATCATCACCAAATTTCACATGAAGAATACCTCTGGGCGGACTTACGTTGCTTTGACTTTTGGTGCTGATCCGGATCACCGAACCAGAATGATCCATGAAAAACAGGATTTTTTTCAATGACTTATAACTCTGTCAATTTTCATGATTATTTTAAGCCAGTTTTTTTTTTTTTTTTATTTTGTTCAGCAAAATGACCTTCACCTTGACAAAGGTCAGCTGGCACAAATGACTGACTTTAGTCACAGTCTCTATCAAGTTCTTATGTCTGAGAATATTGGACGGTAACTCTACAGTAGTAATGTAAAGTGAAAGCGCTGGTTCACTGCAGTCCACCAGGCACCCAGCAGAGTCACACCATAATAAATGTCGTGGTGGTATTTCTGGCGCAGAGCATGCGGTGTCAAAGCAAGGAATAAATATGTATTCGTAACTGCGATGTGTATCTTATTATTGGTCTCACTGTCACAAGACAATGCAGCGATTTATTGAGGTGAAATACACAACACCAGACAATTCAATGGTTCAGTCATGGTGCTATAATATGATTATTGACCCCCCGACATATAATGAGGGGATATAAAGTGGATATAAAAAGTGTACACACCCCGTTAAAATGATCGGTTTTTCTGATATAAAAAATTGAGACCACGATAAATTATTTCAAAACTTTTCCCGCCTTTAATGTGACCTATAACCTGTACAATTCAATTGAAAAACAAACAAATCTGTTAGGGGGAAAAACATAAAAAATAAAAAAACATACAATAAGCTGGTTGCATAAGTGTGCACACCCTTAAACTGATACTTTGCTGAAGCACCTTTTGATTTAATTACAGCATTCAGTCTTTTTGGGTTCACACCTGCCATCAATTAAAATGACTCTGATTAACCCCAAATAAAGTTCAGACGTTTACTCAGTTGCATCCTCCAGCAAAAGCCAGGGCTCACAGAGAGCTTACAAAGCCTCAAAGGGATCTCATTGTTGAAAGGTATCAGTCAGGAGAAGGGTACAAAAACATTTCCATGGCATTAGATATACCATGCAGCACAGTGAAGACAGTCATCAAGAAGTGGAGAAAATATGGGACAACAGTGACATTACAGAGAACTGGACGTCCCTCCAAAATTGATGAAAAGACAAGACGAAAACTGGTCAGGGAGGCTGCCAAGAGGCCTACAGCAACACTGAAGGAGCTGCAGGAATTTCTGGCAAGTACTGGTTGTGTACTACATGTGACAACAATCTCCCGTATTCTCCATATGTCTGGACTATGAGGTAGGGTCAAAGAAAAACATCCAGGCCTGGATAAATTAAAAAAAAAAAAATACATCAACTCTCCCAAAAGCATGTGGGAAAACGTGTTATGGTCTGATCAAACCAAGGTTGAACTTTTTGGCCACAATTCCAAAAGGTATGTTTGGCCCAAAAACAACACTGCGCATCACCAAAAGAACACCATACCCACGGTGAAGCATGGTGGTGGCAGCATCATGTTGTGGGGTTGTTTTTCTTCGGCTGGAACAGGGGCTTTAGTCAAAGTGGAGGGAATTATGAACAGTTCTAAATACCAGTCAATTTTGGCCCAAAACCTTCAGGTGTCTGCTAGAAAGCTGAAGAGGAATTTCATCTTTCAGCATGACAATGACCCCAAAAAAGTTTTGGAACGGCACAGCCAGAGCCCAGACCTAAATCCAATTGAAAATCTGTGGGGTGACCTGAAGAGGGCTGTGCACAAGAGCTGCCCTCGCAATCTGACAGATTTGAAGCACTTTTGCAAGGAAGAGTGGGTAAATACTGCCAAGTCTAGATGTGGCAGGCTGATAGACTCCGACCCAAAAAGACCGAATGCTGTAATTAAATCAAAAGGTGCTTCAACAAAGTATTAGTTTAAGGGTGTGCACACTTATGCAACCAGCTTATTGTACGTTTTTTATTTTTTATGTTTTCCCCCCTAACAGATTTGTTTGTTTTTCAATTGAACTGTACAGGTTATAGATCACATTAAAGGTGGGAAAAGTTTAGAAATTATTTATCGTAGTCTCATTTTTTTTACATCAGAAAAACCTTAAAATCATTTTTACAGGGTGCGTACACTTTTTATATCCACTGTAGCTATCGACCGTGGCTTGGCCTAGTGGTTAGCGTGTCCGCCTCTCGATTGGGAGATCACGAGTTCTACTTGCGGTTGGGTCATACCAAAGACCATCATAAAAATGGTACCTACTACCGTCCGTAATACAGATGCGAGTGGGGAAGTCAAACTTTCACGGTTACCAGAAGACCCCCCCCCCACTGTAACCCTAGCTGTACAGGCGAGAGGCCGAGGGCTGTGGAAATGTAGCCTGGGCCCGCCCATCCTAAGTGTGACACAACACGGGGGCCTGTTGCGAAATTAGTCTGGCAAGGCAAGCTATCTCCAGCTCTTCCAAGCTCCCGAAAAATCGGGAGCCAATCAACTTTGAGCATCTCCAACGGCCCTGGGTAGAGGCGTGTTCAAGGCAGTGACGTAGTAGAACTGCGACCGGAAGCCATAGATTGTTTACAGAATCTATGCCGGAAGTGCTTCATTCACTAGAAACATTACGAACATGGAGCAGCGGCAAGCCTTTGACACAGCGGTAGATGCTGTATTGAAACCATTCAACGGGAAGTTCTCATTGAAAACGGAGCAAAGAGCAGCCCTGGAGGTATTTATTGAAAGGAAGGACGTTTTCGCCTTGCTCCCGACCGGCTTCGGTAAGAGTTTAAATCTACCAGTTAGCCCCGCTGGTAGCCAAATCAATGGGGCTCAGCGAGAATCCTATCGTTGTGGTCGTCTCGCCTTTGATCGCGCTATTATTGTCCTCTTCCTCTTCAGCTCCTCCTTCTTCTTCCTGTTACTCAAGCAGTTTCCGTCGCGTCACATACGTCAGAGGAAAGAGTGATGTGATTGGTTTAAGCTTCGTCACAGCCTTTTCTGGCTTCGACCAGTAGCAAACTGAGGCATTTCAGGGAGGCGGGTCAACCACGCGCTTTGGGAAACGGTTGGGCTTAATATCTATGCCAGACCAATGCTCGCAGAGCTTTGAAGTTGCGTTAAGGCCTCTGCATGCTCTTGCGACAAGGCTTTCGCAGACAGCTTTTCGCAGACAGTTGTAATTTATCGTTGAGTGGGGAGTAATAGACGTGCGCGATGTTATTCACGGCTACAACGCAAGGGGGCACGAAGTCGCGAAATCGCTAGGAGTAGTTGGTGGGTGTGGTTAGTGGAGTGTTAATCCTCCGGTTACTTATAATGACTAGAACTGGAGTCGTATAGATGTCTGTACTTCCTCACTTCCTCGATCAACCGCTCTTCGTGCTGCTCCATCTTCGCTCGTGTTTTTAAAAATTGCGGTCGTGAAAACAAACCAAACCGGGAAAGTAGGGAAGCGGAAGTGCGTGTACAGCGGATGTAGAGTGGACCAATCAGAGCCCTCTTGTCTGCGATGCTGTCTGCGAGGCTTCTGCGGTGGTCACAATTTTTGGGAGGTGCGAAGGTGGGGGAGCTACGCAGACGCTATCTGCGACACCATCTGCGAGGACTGCGTTGTCAGCATAAATTGGCCTTTAGCCAGACTAGTGGAAATGGAGATCGGCGCTGCACCTATATGCCTTAAAGAGCTGGTTCGTACTGGGACAAGACAAGAGACCGCCTGGGAAGACCAGATTCTGGCGTGAGAGGGACTTTGACTTGATACAGCTGTCCGTCTGTAAACATTTTAGTTTCCGGAGCATAACTCGAAAACTATTAGGAATTTTTTCACGCAACCTGACAGTTATGTTAAGTGACTAGACGAGTTGTGCCTTTTGACATTTTGTGATTTCAATATTTTTCTGTATTTCCATGGCAACCAATTCAACTGAGGAACATGTGGAGTGGGGTTTCATGTGGGGCCCGGGGTGATGCGTCATCTCCTGATGACTCTTGTTCTATTCAGGTTGATTTTGTGCCCTTGAAAATATTTTGTTAATACACTCATCAGGAGTTTCACTTTTAGGCAGTGCCTTATTTCAGACGGGCCACAATGTTAAACTCGTCTCGTCTTCTTCCGCTAATCCAGGACCGGGTCGCGGAGGCAGCAGTCTAAGCATGGAAGCCCAAACTTCCCTTTCCCCAGACACCTCGGCCAGCTCCTCGGGAAGAACACCGAGGTGTTCCCAGGCCAGCCGAGAGACATAGTCCCTCCATAGTCCTGGGTCTTCCCCGGGGCCTCCTCCCGGGGGGACATGCCTGGAACACCTCCCCAGGGAGGCGTCCAGGAGGCATCCGAAAAAGATGCCCGAGCCACCTCAGCTGGTTCCTCTCGATGTGGAGGAGCAGCGGCTCTACTCCGAGCTCCTCCCGAGTGACTGTGCTTCTCACCCTATCTCTAAGGGAGCGCCCAGCCACCCTGCGAAGGAAACTCATTTCAGCCGCTTGTATCCGCGATCTTGTTCTTTCGGTCATTACCCAAAGCTCATGACCATAGGTGAGAGTCGGAACGTAGATCGTAGATGTTAAACTATAAATCTCTAAATAAATATGATGCATCGTGCAAACTTCACACACTTTCACCATCCTGAATTGAAGAAGTGCTTGAAATCAAAACCTGGTGAGCAAAGAACAAAGAAGAACACCCCCCCCCACACACACACACACAAGCTGCATTACAGCATTCCTAAAGGATGAACCGTCTACTTCCTGTCTTGATGAATTAGGTTTGTTATGCATAAATGTGTTTGAGGACCCTTAATAATTAACAGGTTTAAAATGATATACAAAATGGGTCAATCAAGGAATTACACAATTACTTCAACCGATGTTTTAATCATGCTTTTTAATTCAAACACAAAAATATTTACTAGTGTGTCAATACACTGTATAATAGTGTCACAACATTTTTATTAGACTAAAATTGATTCCACAGGGCCTTGATCCATGCCATTTTCCCACTAAAACCCTTTTCATGTCGACTCTCATCTTTGTGTTTGTCTGAATAGCGAGCTAATAGATTTCTCGGCAGTGCCTTGGCTCGGAGAAGGCCTCTGAAATCCTGATCCTCGACGTTTTCCCCCCACCCCGCCGAGACCCCCGTGCACTTTTCCTCCCTCTTATGAATATGGATATGCTCCCCGCTGCAGTTAATAGCCGGGATGTGAAAAATGGATTAGATTCATGGCCGCCGGCTGATTCCCGCAGGACTCTGGTGCTAATCAACGGCGGAAAGCTTCGTGGTAGAAAAAAGGGGTGCCGTTTCTATGAGATAGCTCCGAGAGGAAGATGGCAACAGGAGAAAGGATCACGTTCAGAGGGAAAATGAGATGCACGGAGCACTAATAGTCTGAATTCAATTCAGTCGTCTGAATTCTTGCCTTGTAATGCGTTATTTCTTGTCTGAAATGCTAACTGGTTGCAAAGCAGCTTAGCATTGACAATGTAATGTAATAAAGTGCTACGAAATTTTTTTCCCTTTTTTTTTCCCCACAGTCAGTCTGAAAAAGTGCCTCTTGTCTCCTCGCTGAAATCCTTTTAATGACAGTACAGCATGCGCGCACGCACACACACACACACACACACACACACACACACACACACACACACACACACACACACACAATCACAGCCTGCAGTAACATATCATTACAGCAGCTACATCAAGTGTGAGCGGCACATCGATTGAGAAACGCTCTAATGCACCGAGGCAGTGAGAGCACATTTAATATTAGAGAAAAAAAAAAAATTCACGTCAGCTTCCAATGCGTAAAAAGTGAGATCTGATGGATCAGCTTCAAACATGTGTCCTTTGAGCAGTCATATTTTCCTCTCTCTCTTTTAGTCTCCCTCTCTCTTTCTCTGTGTCTCTCTCTGTGTGTGTTGGTCTCTCCCCCCTTCCCCCGTGTCTCTCTCTCTCATTCTCTCCCTCTCTCTCCCCCCCTCTTGCTCTCACTCTCTATCCCTCTGTCTCTCTCTCGCTCTCTCCTTCCCTCTGTCTCTCTTTCTGTCCTCCCTCTCTCTTTCCCTCTCTGTTTCTCTCTCTCCTTCCCTCTGTCTCTCTCTCGCTCTCTCCTTCCCTCTGTCTCTTTCTGTCCTCCCTCTCTCTTTCCCTCTCTATCCCTCTGTGTCTCTCTCTCTCCTTCCCTCTGTCTCTCTCTCGCTCTCTCCTTCCCTCTGTCTCTCTTTCTGTCCTCCCTCTCTCTTTCCCTCTGTCTCTCTCTCTCCTTCCCTCTGTCTCTCTTTCTGTCCTCCCTCTCTCTTTCCCTCTGTCTCTCTCTCTCCTTCCCTCTGTCTCTCTTTCTGTCCTCCCTCTCTCTTTCCCTCTCTATCCCTCTGTGTGTCTCTCTCTCCTTCCCTCTGTCTCTCTCGCTCTCTCCTTCCCTCTGTCTCTCTTTCTGTCCTCCCTCTCTCTTTCCCTGTGTGTCTCTCTCTCCTTCCCTCTGTCTCTCTTTGTCCTCCCTCTCTCTTTCCCTCTCTATCCCTCTGTGTCTCTCTCTCTCTCCTTCCCTCTGTCTCTCTTTCTGTCCTCCCTCTCTCTTTCCCTCTGTGTCTCTCTCTCTCCTTCCCTCTGTCTCTCTTTGTCCTCCCTCTCTCTTTCCCTCTCTATCCCTCTGTGTCTCTCTCTCCTTCCCTCTGTCTCTCTCGCTCTCTCCTTCCCTCTGTCCCTCTTTCTGTCCTCCCTCTCTCTTTCCCTCTGTGTGTCTCTCTCTCCTTCCCTCTGTCTCTCTTTGTCCTCCCTCTCTCTTTCCCTCTCTATCCCTCTGTCTCTCTCTCTCTCTGTCTGTGTCTGTCTGTCTGTCCCCCCTCTCTCTTTCTCTCTCTCTCTCTCCCCCCTCCATGTGTCTCTCTCTCTCCCCCTCTTTGTCTTGCTCTGTCTCCCTCTCTCGGTGTCTCGCTCTCCCTCTGTGTCTCTCTCTCCCTCTGTCTGTCTCTCTTCCCCCTCCCTCTGTGTGTCTCTCTCTCTCGCTTACTCTCTGTCTCGCTTCCCTTCTCCCTCCGTCTATCTCTGTGTCTCTCTCTCTCTCTCTCCCGGTCTCTCTCTCGCCCTCTGTCCCTTTCCGTCTCTCTCTCCCCCCCATGTCCCCCCTCCTGTCTCTCTCTGATCTGAATATAGAGAGTGACAGAAAGACCCACAGAGAGAGAGAGACAGAGACTGAAAGAGCCAAACAAACACACACACACACACACACACACACACACACACACACACACACACACACACACACACAGAACGAGAGAGTGACTGCATAATCCTAGATCTTATTGAGAAAACACTCACATCCCTTTGACGCTAATTATCCATCAGCATCACTGAGGAGTTTCTTAATAAGACATCAAATTAGCCTGGAACAAAAGAAGCAAAATAATGCCAAAAAGATCTCATCCCGTAACTTTTTTTTTTTGCGCTTCCTGTTACTATGCCGACCAATTTTTGACTGTTAAAGTCATAAAAGCCAACAGTTTTAGATTACACAGCATCCAATTACAAAGATTGATATATTTAATCAGGGAAATCATTATGTAGCAGCAGCAGCAGCAGCTGACTCGGCCGCTAAAACTGATTGAATGAAGGTGTCTGATATTTAGCACAATCCAACCAGAATGGAAGAAATCACCAACTGGGACTGCCAGGTGTAAAAGTCTTAGCCTTCAACAGAAACTGAGTGAAAATAGCGGAAATGTACATCAAGAAAAACAAACAGATCAAAACATGTACGGAGTAAAAACTACTCAATTATAAAATCGAATGATTTCAGAAATTCATTCAGGATAGGATTCAAACAGTACAGATTAATGCCTGTTGCTAGGCAACTAGGGAACATGGCTAGCCAACACAATGCTACTGTAAAATAACAAGTTAGCTAGCTAGCAGACAGACATGAAGTGTTTTATACAAACAATTTAAAGGAACAGTCCACCGTACTTCCATAATGAAATATGCTCTTATCTGAATTGAGACGAGCTGCTCCGTACCTCTCCGAGCTTTGCGCGACCTCCCGGTCAGTCAGACGCAGTCAGACGCGCTGTCACTCCTGTTAGCAATGTAGCTAGGCTCAGCATGGCCAATGGTATTTTTTGGGGCTGTAGTTAGATGCGACCAAACTCTTCCGCGTTTTTCCTGTTTACATAGGTTTATATGACCAGTGACATGAAACAAGTTCAGTTACACAAATTGAAACGTGGCGATTTTCTATGCTATGGAAAGTCTGCACTATAATGACAGGCGTACTAACACCTTCGGCAGCGCATTGATACGGAGCTCAGATATCAATGCGCTGCCGAAGCGCGCAGAAGGTGTTAGTACGCCTGTCATTATAGTGCGGACTTTCCATAGCATAGAAAATCGCCACGTTTCAATTTGTGTAACTGAACTTGTTTCATGTCACTGGTCATATAAACCTATGTAAACAGGAAAAACGCGGAAGAGTTTGGTCGCATCTAACTGCAGCCCCAAAAAATACCATTGGCCATGCTGAGCCTAGCTACATTGCTAACAGGAGTGACAGCGCGTCTGACTGACTGGAAGGTCGCGCAAAGCTCGGACAGGTACGGAGCAGCTCGTCTCAATTCAGATAAGAGCATATTTCATTATGGAAGTACGGTGGACTGTTCCTTTAAAAACACACAGTGATGATGAAAATGAGACAAATCTACAGTTTATATCAACATTTTCCTCAGATGTGGCGTTACATTTCTCAGAAGAAGCTCCGTTGTTAAAATACGCTGTAACTACGCCATTGTAAATTAGCATCAGTTCAACTAAATTAGCCAGCATTCTCTCACACTGAGAAATGATCCTAAAAATTACGCTTCTAAAGCCGATATTCGAGCCATTCGAATACAGTCATGTCATACGCACGACCTCATGTGACTGCGATGAAAAAATTTCATTTTTGATCACAAAGGCCAGTACGTTCCCTTCATTTCCTTCCCTAATGGGTTTCTGAACGCGGCTATGACTCACCCCATATCAACCCGAGTGATAATCAATGACTGGGCCGGTCTGTGTTACACGTTTTATAAAAGCCTGATCGTCTCACACAGAGACTCATGGGAGTTGGAGTTTTATAGCAGCACATGTGGCCTGTTTGTCTGTCAGCTGTTCACTCATCTGAGCAACAAGATAATCAGAACACAATAACCGACCGCGGTCATCCTGGTTGTGTCTCTCTCTCACACTCTCTGCCTTTCTTTTTCCCTATTGTTTTTCTCTCTCTGTGTATTTCTTTCTTTGTTTCTCTCCCCGTATCTTTTTACCGTGTCACTCCTTCTCTCTCGTCCCAAGTCTTCCTCATTCTGTGTTTGTCAGTCTCTCTCTTCCTATGCCTCTCTCTTTCTCCATCTCTTATTCCCCTGTCTTGTCTTCCTCAGTCTCTCTCATTTTGTTTTCTCTTCCTCCATTTGTGCATCTCTCTGTGTCCCACTCTGTCTCTCTTGGTCTCTTTCTCTCTATCTTCCTTTCCTCAGTGTTGCATGCTCTCTCTCTCTCTCTCCCCATTTTCCTCCTTCTTTCCCCATCTCTGTTTTCCTCAGCCTCTCTCATTCTATGTCCCCCCTTTCTGTCTGTGTATCTCTCTGTCCCACTCTGTCTCTCTCTCTCTCCATGCCTCTGTCTGTCTCTTTCACAGTCTCTCAGAGACATATTCTCTCTCTCTATGCCCCTCTCCGTTTTCCTCCTTCTTTCCTTGTCTCCGTCTTGCTCAGCCTCTCTCATTCTATGTCCCCCTTTCTGTTTGTGTATCTCTGTGTCCCACTCTGTCTCTCTCCCTCTCTGTCTCTTTTACAGTCCCTCAGAGACATATTCTCTCTCTCTCTCTCTCTCTCATTCTGTCTGTTTCACAGTCTCAGAGACATTCTGTCTCTGTGTCCCACTCTGTCTCTTTCTCTCTATCTTCCTTTCCCCAGTGTTGCATGCTCTCTCTCTCCCCATCTCTGTCTTCCTCAGCCTCTCTCATTCTATGTCCCCCTTTCTGTTTGTGTATCTCTCTGTGTCCCACTCTGTCTCTCTCCCTCTGTCTCTTTTACAGTCCCTCAGAGACATATTCTCTCTCTCTCTCTCATTCTGTCTCTTTCACAGTCTCTCAGAAACATTCTGTCTCTGTGTCCCACTCTGTCTCTCTCTCTCCCTCCTTGTCTCTGTCTTCCTTTCCCAAGTGTTACTTTCTGTCTCTCTCTCTCTCTCTTCTGCTTCTCTCTTTTGCTTTCTCATTCTGTCTCTTTCACAGTCTCTCGCTCTCATTCTGTCTCTTTCACAGTGTCTCTCAGAGACATTCTGTCTCTGTGTGTATCTCTCTCTCTCTCTCTCTCTCTGTCCCACTCTGTCTCTCCCCCTCCTTGTCTCGGTCTTCCTTTCCCAAGTGTTACTTTCTGTCTCTCTCTCTCTCTCTCTCTCTCCTCTTCTGCTATTCTCTTTTGCTTTCTCATTCTGTCTCTCTCTCTGTCTTTCGGTCTCTTTCACAGTCTCTCACAGAGACATTCTATGTGTATCTCTCTCTCTCTGTCCCACTCTGTCTCTCTCTCCCTCCCTCCTTGTCTGTCTTCCTTTCCCCAGTGTTACTTTCTGCTTCTCTCTTTTGCTTTCTCATTCTGTCTCTTTCACAGTCTCTCGCTCTCATTCTGTCTCTTTCACAGTGTCTCTCAGAGACATTCTGTCTCTGTGTGTATCTCTCTCTCTCTCTCTCTCTCTCTGTCCCACTCTGTCTCTCCCCCTCCTTGTCTCGGTCTTCCTTTCCCAAGTGTTACTTTCTGTCTCTCTCTCTCTCTCTCTCTCTCTCTCTCTCTCCTCTTCTGCTATTCTCTTTTGCTTTCTCATTCTGTCTCTCTCTCTGTCTTTCGGTCTCTTTCACAGTCTCTCACAGAGACATTCTATGTGTATCTCTCTCTCTCTGTCCCACTCTGTCTCTCTCTCCCTCCCTCCTTGTCTGTCTTCCTTTCCCCAGTGTTACTTTCTGCTTCTCTCTTTTGCTTTCTCATTCTGCCTCTTTCACAGTCTCTCTCTCTCTCTCTCTCTCTCTCTGTAACATTCTTAGCAGAGACGATGGCATCTGTCGCTGTCTTTGTGCTTCTCAGTGTCTGTTCATCTAAAGAGCGCACAATAATAACGATCTGTTGTCTTTCATTTATGTGTTTCCTCATCACGTTCTATTTAAATCTTTTCTTTTATATTTTCTCTCTCGGTCTTTCCTGCGTGTTGCTCTCGCTCTCTGTCGGTCTGTCCTCTATGTATTTCCCTCTTGCTTTAATTCTCATTTCTTTTCCCTCTTCTTTCAATCTTTTCATCTCTTTGCGAGTCTCTTGCTCTTTGAAAGTTGATAAAAGTGTGCAAACTGATTTACTAACAGGGTCTTTCACACGAGTAAAAGAGTTTCTATCTGTCTCACTGTCTTGCAGCAGCAGCGTGTTGAGTAAAGAGCAGAGCGTACCTGCAGTTGGGTGGGGGGTCCAGAGTGATCTCGGCGAGCTCCTTCTGAATTCTGCAAAGCAGCAACAAGACACATTAGGGGCCATATTCAATCTAATCTTGAAGACGGTAATACATTTAAACGTACAATTCAATTGACACGTAATACATTCAACGTGTTTAACTAATGTATAGATTTACACAGCCGACAGAGGAGAGCGTGCTTTACACCTCATGAACATCTAAAGGAAACGGAATGAACGGTCAGGTTATATCCAGACTGGAAAAAGCTTTTATTGTCTGATCTAAAACACAACTCCCAAGTGACTGAGGCATACAGAGTTCATCTGGGCTGCAAAACCGCGTTGCTTCTTTTAGCTTCAAGTCCTTTTAAAAGCTTGTAGTTATAAATTTGCATTTATTTGACTGGGAAAAGGATCGCGAGCATCAGCTATTCTGGGGTTGTTTGTAATTTGGTCCTGTCTGCTAAGGGGAAGGTCAGAGCTAAAACACCAAAATAAGATTGCAGGAGTGAAGTAGCCTACGATATGATAATCTTGAGTAAATGATATCGAACGCATTACATATAAGGCAATTAAACTAAACTAATCTCGTCCCATTAACAGACGGTATATTTCTCAATGGCTACCACCAGTGTTGGGCACGTTACTTTCAAAAAGTAATTAGTTATAGTTACTAGTTACTTTTCCCAAAAAGTAACTGAGTTAGTAACGGAGTTACTTTGTCATAAAAGTAACTAATTACCAGGGAAAGTAATTATTCCGTTACATTTTGTTCCCCCTCAAAAAAAATCAAATTTAATTAGTGTAATCATAATAAAAGTGAATGTTAAATGTGTTTAATGACTGAAATGGACACTTAACAGAACCAGTTAGTAATGTTATCTACACTATATTAATATTTTTGTGGGACAATGTGAGATAAGACATCTATCAAATGTAATATATTTTTGTAGTTATTAAAATCATGTTACTAATTACTGGCCACTGACGAGGAAAAACGCTTTGTTCCTCGACATAATGTGCATTGCACGTAAACACTCTTGCCTTTTATTTCAAGTAATGAAAAGTACTGGCTGTATTTCCAATGTGAAAGCGCAGTGCTGGGCTGACCGCTCGCCATCGCTGGGTCTTCTGATTGAAAGAGCGCGCAGTAGTGCAGTAGGCGTGGCCTACCTACGTATGTTGTCCAAATCTACTCTGATTGGCTTACTGTGCCGTTGTCTCGCGTCTCCCCGCCCCACACTAAAGCAGAGTAAAGAAAGGCTGAACGAGCAGCGTGCCAGATGAGAACAGCTTTAATAAAGTAACGCATAGTATTTTATTGTAAGTAACGGGAACGGCGTTATAACGATGTAAAAAGTAATTAGTTAGATTACTCATTACTAAAAAAAGTAACGCCGTTAGTAACGCCGTTATTTCTAACGTCGTTATTCCCATCACTGGCTACCACACAGGTTGCAGGTGCTGCTTCACATGCTACGCCTTCCCTTTACGCTGGTATCGAATCGCATCACGATGATGGTTTTAGACGTGAAAAACTGACATGCTGAATAAAACTGTGCACCAGCGGTCTTGTACAATTAATTACGCTACCGTTCAAAAGTTTGGGGTCACTTTGAAATGTCCTTATTTTTGAAAGAAAAGCACTGTTCTTTTCAATGAAGATCACTTTAAACTAATCAGAAATCCACTCTATACATTGCTAATGTGCTAAATGACTATTCTAGCTGCAAATGTCTGGTTTTTGGTGCAATATCTCCATAGGTGTATAGAGGCCCATTTCCAGCAACCATCACTCCAGTGTTCTAATGGTACAATGTGTTTGCTCATTCAGTACGTTTACATGCACGTCCAAATCGAGCTGCTGTCGGTAATCGAGCAAAGGGTCCCAGCAGGGGTGCCAGAGAAATCCAATCCTACATGCATGCACAAGTGAAATCGGGCTATTGTGCAAGGTGCATTGTGCACCCGAGCCACACGTGGCGCTACACGCCCCATCGTGTTGGTACACTTCTGGTTGTCGTCATGAAGAAGAGCTATAGTGTTGCCAGATACTGCTGACGTATTCCAGCCCAAAACATGTTCAAATCCGCTAAAATGCAGTTAAAACCCCCAATCTGGCAACACTGGCAGTTCCGTGCTCAAGCTGTTAGGCTTGCTCTAACAGACTATGGCTACAAACTGTCCGGCGCAGACCCCTGTTTTGTAAGACAACTTATTTTGCACAATAATATTTTTCTAAAGTCCATTTTTTGCTTACAAAAAAATATTATTTTTTTGCTTACAATTTAACTTATGTCTTAATAAACACACAAAATGTTCAATTGTTTTGTTTTTATCGACATTCTTCAGATGTTGGACATATATACACACACACACACAAATACAATGACTTGTTTATGTACACAATTCACAGCTATGCAACAGCTGTACAGATGTATTTGGTGATACAGTAAGTGAGCTAAATTTTAACAGTGCAAACAATGCCACAAAAAGAAAAGATTCATTTCGTTGTCATGCCGACCGAGGCTGTTGTGTTTCCCTTGTGGTCTTGTCACTTCCGGAAGGGGCGGTGCTGAAGTAAGTAGATCGAATACGTAGCTCAATAGGGTTTACATGCACTAAGTAGCTCGGCAGAAATCGCATAATCTAGGTCGTGTAGCTCGATTCCGAGAAATCAAGTTCGGTTCAATTTCAGCCGAATTAAGGTGTATACATGGCATTTTGAACTTCGATTTCAGTCGAGCAACGGCAGAAATTCGATTCTCTCTATGTGCATGTAAACGCACTGAGTGCCTCAGAAGGCTAATGGATGATTAGAAAACCCTTGTACAATCATGTTAGCACAGCTGAAAACAGTTTAGCTCTTTAGAGAAGCTATAAAACTGACCTTCCTTTGAGCAGATTGAGTTTCTGGAGCATCACATTTGTGGGGTCGATTAAATGCTCAAAATGGCCAGAAAAATGTCTTGACTATATTTTCTATTCATTTTACAACTTATGGTGGTAAATAAAAGTGTGACTTTTCATGGAAAACACAAAATTGTCTGGGTGACCCCAAACTTTTGAACGGTAGTGTACATAAAGAAGAAAACACTTGAAGAAGGACTCTTTCAGGAAAGTAATGAACGATGGCGTGGTGTGAAACGGCCCAACACGAAGCGGAACACGTAAAGCATTTCATACGTTTTTTTTTATCCGTTTATAGTTACATTCGTAGGACACTTACATTTCAGCAGCTATAATAATGCTAGCTAGCTAGTACCCTCATCAGCATCTTTTTTAGTCTCGCTTGAAGTTACTAGAGTGGCGGCTACAATTATCGACAATCCATAATTATCGACACCTTTTCAGATTTACCAATAAAAAACAATTTTGCAAAGGTGAGTTTCAGTTACAACAGTTATTGTTGTAACTGGAACAATAGTTACAACAATTGTGAATGACCCAACAGTTATCTTGGGTCATTCAGATTCTGTAAAGCTGCTTTGGGACAATGTCTATTGTTAAAAGCGCTATACAAATAAACTTGACTTGACTTATTATTGGTTAATTAATCAACCGGATGACCCGCTTCGCCCTTTGATCTTGTCGTCTGATGACACCGGAGATGGATTTTTTTTTTTAGCACGATCAGCAATTTGAGGAAAACCCGGACGTTATCGTCGCAGGTAAGCATGGTGGAAAGATCATGGACATGTTTTTACTTCTCAAATTCACCGATATTTTATGATCTGCTCGTCGAAATCTACTTTGTTCCTTACTCTTTCATTTGACAGTCGCTATTTTGTATCTAAACGCGCGTTTGAGAAGTCACGTGCGTGACGTGTCGATAATAGTGATCACTTTCGCCGGTGTCCACCATTATCGACACCCTGTGGAATTAAGTGACATTTACAACCGTTACGGATCGAGCTTTGTGTAACATTGTTGAAGTAGATGAAGTACTTTAAAAAAATTAAAGTGCTGTGATTTATAATAATTATTTTTCTGATCCATAACAGAATGGAATGTTTATAGAGTATTTGGAATCCGATTGCAGTAAATAGAATTAGACCAGAATTAAATTCCTAGCGTATAAAAAATTACATGCTTGAAATATTCAGATTTTTCTATTCCATTCAGAAAATATTTTTTTCTAGTTTGTTGTAAATATCTACCACATATTACAATATCAGTAGACATTTTATATTTTTAGATGTAAAAATATAAAGTTTTGGTTCGAGGAATGGCATGCGACCTTTGACCTGGATGTTCATGTGGTTACAATATCAATTCCCTGTTGACATTTATTGATAAACGACAAAACTAGAAATTAATACAAACAACAACGAATGATTAACAAAATGTGATCGATGAAAATACTTTGAAAGTGGGTAGAAAGTGGAACAAAAGATTTTCTGACGCAGGTTAAACATTATCAGATCATTTGTTTACAAACATTAGAATTACTTCCTCATTTACGTAAACACCGACATCCAGATATTTATATAAAATGTTTTGTACTAAATGTAAGTCTATGTAAAACAAATTTTCGATAAAAACTATGTTTTGTTAACTTAATACCACATACCGATTATTTTTTTTAATAAATAATCATCTGGATGTCGATAATTGTGGAACGGTGTCGATAACTGTGGACAAAGGTGTCAATAATTGTGGAACGGTGTCACGTGATCTGATACGCTAATTAATCAGGAACTCATTTTTTTCAAGTGCAAGTTTGAGTAATTATTCATGCACAATTTACGTATTGAAAGTCTTTTCTACTTTTGCAACGGCCAAAAGATCATTAAGGTGTCGATAATTGTAGCCACCGCTCTAAAGTAAAATAAACAAATAAAAATGCAGCTTGTCATAATGTATTACCAAAGAAAGCGGAAAACGCAAAGCTTTATACCCTGAAAACTTTCCCTAAACAATATACACCAGACCTGGGCATTTTCCGGCCCGCGGGCCGCATCCGGCCCTTTGGTTCATTCTGACCGGCCCGCGTAAGGTTAATTAGAAATTACAAAATAAACGCATTTTCTAATTTTACCCCATGCATGGACTGAATGTGCATTGCTTTTATTTTGAAGTTGTGTTCAACAAAAACGCAATGCGCGCGACATGAACATGACATGAAATCCCACAAAACCTAATCCCGCGATAACTACTTCCGTAATTTGTCCAGACCAACCACAAACTTGTACGTCATCCTTCAAACGGTCCAGCCAATCACATAGCGTGACGTCACCAGCAGGCGACGGAACCCGAGCCGATCTGTAGATCTGATTCCGACACCGAATCGACTGATGATCATCTGTCAGCTGTGCTTCGCATCTCCACCTCAGACATTCAACCTGACTCTGATGCGCTCGTTAAAGACCAACAGAGACGAGATTTCTCTCACTGAACAAATAAAAAACTGAAAAACACCAAATGAGGTGATTAACTACAAATGTGGGCATCATTATTATAATATGATGTATCTTGCTTGATATTTGGAGTAGAAAGACAATACTGTGATGTCTTTATTGTGTTTTGGGCTGAATGTGACTGAAAAAAAAAGTACAAACGTTCACATTTTGTTAACCATTGTTTTGGGAAATTTGACTGAATAAATGACATTTTTTGTAAGGCAACCTCGTTTCTTCCATACTCTTACCAGTCTTAGCAGCTTGTAAAAACAATGTTATTTACTGCTTTATATAAAGAAATACGATTAATATTATGCAGAATTTAGTTCAGCCTTTTGGTCCGGCCCTCCACAAAATTTTCTGTTTCTCATGTGGCCCCATGGAAAAAATAATTGCCCACCCCTGATATACACCAAATTCATGTCACACTGTCTAATTATGAGATGTTAAGGTGATGATACACGGGGCAACTTTTTGGGCAGTCGAAGCTGCTGGTCAATTGCGCTTCGACACTTTCCCATTGAGGTCGGGCAACATAACTTCTATCTGAACAGTTTTGATCGTTTTGGGCAACTTTTTAAGATCGTTCAATCAGAGTGCAAGCAGCAAATCACATGACCACCTGAGAGCTTCTGAAATTTTCAACAAAGATGGCGGCATCTCCGGCAGTGGAGCGAAGAAAAAGAGAGACAACTTCTATCTTTTTATGCCGGTAAGTTGTTCTGTGTAAACCCAAAGTGGTGAATTTACCTCATCAAATGCTGAACAAACAAACATCTATTTTTATGTGCTCAGGTTGGAATTAAGACATCAATATATATATTTTTTCAGCTAAGTGTAAACTGCTGTTAGCTAACCACCGCTCCATAGAGATTGAATGGGATTTAGATAACTAGCAGTGGTTTTTGCTAACATTGTCATGGTCCTACCTGTGGGCTTCTCTCTTCAGGTAACATCTCCACTCAGCATTACCAGCCACGCCTGCACTCACTTCCTCTTATTAACTTCCAGTGGCTGTGATTGGCTGTTGCCGATCACCTGCTTCCCCCCTGTGTGTATTTAAGCTGCAGTCCTCCCAAGCTTCTGTGTCAGATCGTCTGCAACTCTCAGCCTGATAACCTGCTTTGTGTTCCTACTACTCTGACTCCTGAAATTGTTCTGTTCGACTCTGTCTGCTCTCCAGCCCCGGTAACCTGATCTGCCTTCTGTCCCGTTGACTCTGTGTTCCAGTTTGCTCTCTAACTCCTGCCTGCTGAGGGACTGCTCGCTTGGAGACTGCCTGAAACCCAAGTTCTGTCTGCCTACAGCCATAGCTCTCTGACTACGCCAGATCCCGTCAGATCTCAGCTGCTAAGCAGGGTCAGGTCCAGTCAGTACTTGGATGGGAGACCTCAGATGTCACCACCAGCCATCCCTGCCTCTCAGTTCTCCTGCCTCTGGACTTCACCCACACACATTCTCCCAACTCCCTTTTCCCCTATTATTAATAAACTGTGGTTTGAGCGCACTTGATCTCCTCTCCTGTCTGTTCCGTGACAAACATATTTAGTTGAAAATTATCACTAGCTATGTAGGGATAACATTAGCTCTCTTGCGTCAAGTTACAAGAGTGCTCTGAGAGCACAATATCCCCCGCTGGCAACTCTGCCAAAACTCTGGTAACTGAATTGAACGCAATTGCAATATGTGTATTACCGACATATAACAAAGAATCCTGTCAAGTTTCGTGAAATACCTCCAAAAATTGTGAGAGGAGTCGATTTCAGAAGGTGAGTACCCTTCCCGGGACGGACATCGCCATGACATAATCCTCCTTCAGGCCTTTCAGCCAGCGGGGGATAAGAATTGTGAGGGAAGTTGATTTCAGAAAGCAAGCACACCTTGATGAAATTGCCAAAGTACAAGTTTGTTAATAATCGAGGGCATAACTCAAGTCAAATTTGCCCAAATTAAACAAAATTTCAATATGCGTATAACTGTCATATAACAAAGCCTTTTGCCAAGTTTGGTGAAATTCCTCCACAAACTGTGAGAGGAGTTGATTTCAGTAGAACATCATGAAACTGTCAAAGTACAAGTTATTTAATTAAGGGTCAAAACTCTGGGAAATTTTTCACAAACGAAATTAAATCACAATCTGCGTATTACCGTCATATAACGAGGCCTTTTACCAAGCTTCGAGAAATTCATCCAAAAATTGTGAGAGGAGTCGATGTCAGAAGGAAAACACACCTTCATGAAATTGTCAGAGTACAAGGTTGTTAATCAAGAGCTGTAAGGGCCTCTGCATGCTCTTGCGACAAGGCTTTCGCAGATAACTTTTCGCAGACAGTTGTAATTTATCGTTGAGCGGGGAGTAATAGGCGTGCGCGATGTTATTCACCGCCACAACGCAAGGGGGCGCGAAGTCGCGAAATCGCTAGGAGTAGTTGGTGGGTGTGGTTAGTGGAGTGTTTATCCTCCGGTTACTTATAATGACTAGAACTGGAGTCGTATAGATGTCCGTACTTCCTCACTTCCTCGATCAACCGCTCTTCATGCTGCTCCATCTTCGCTCGTGTTTTTAAAAATGGCGGTCGTGAAAACAAACCAAACCGGGAAAGTAGGGAAGCGGAAGTGCGTGTATAGCGGATGTAGAGTGGACCAATCAGAGCCCTCTTGTCTGCGACGCTGTCTGCGAGGCTTCTGCGGTGGTCACAATTTTTGCGAGGTGCGCGCAGAGCGTCTGCGAAGGGGGGGGCTACGCAGACGCCATCTGCGACGCCGTCTGCGAGGACTGCGCTGTCAGCATAAATTGGCCTTAACTCTGGTAAAATGCGACGAATTGAACAAAATGCGTACTACCAACATATAACAAGGCCTTTTGCCAAGTTTGGTGAAATTCCTCCAAAGATTGAGAGAGGAGTTCATTTCAGAAGGAAAAAACACACACTCATGAAAAGTATAATTTTGTTAATCAAGACCTGTAACTCTGATAAAATGTGACCCAATTTAACAAAATTACAATATGTGTATTACCGACATATAACAAAGCCTTTTGCCAAGTTTGGTGAAATTCCTCCACAAATTGTGAGAGGAGTTGATTTCAGAAGAACGTACACCCTCATGAAACTGTCAAAGTACAAGTTATTTAATCAAGGGTCAAAACTCTGGGAAAATTTTCACAAACAAAATTAAATCACAATCTGCGTATTACCGTCATATAACGAGGCCTTTTGCCAAGCTTCGAGAAATTCGTCCAAAAATTATGAGAGGAGTTGATGTCAGAAAGTGAGTACCCTTCCCAGGATGGACGGACGGACAGACAGATGGACATCGCTACGACATAAGCCTAGGTCACAACCGGACGTACGATTTTTTGGCCGTGCGATTTTTGGCGTTTCCCAAATCGCTGCGTTTTATTTGTTCGTGGAGAAAGACGCACGTTGGCCGTAAGTTTGTCTTGCAACCTGAAAAAAACGTAAGCGCCTGTAGAGTTTGTTTGACATGACAAAGAACCTCTGCGGCCGGTCTACGGCTCGAAAATCAGCACGTCACACGCGCGCCCTCCGTGCGTTTCATGTGTGCCCTCTGTGCGTTTCTTGCACGCAGACCGGCCGTAGGAGCACGTACGGCCGGTTGTGACCGAGGCAATAATCCCTCTTTGGGTCTTTCGGTCGGCAGGGGATAAAAAGTGATGCTCATGATTTTTTTTTTTTTTTGTGAGTTGTAATAGAGATTGTCAAACTTATCGTCTGATCTAATTCACATACAGAGCACGACTACTTGTAGAACCTGAGGGCCAAACAGTACAAACTTCAGGATCTAAAAAAGAAAGAAAGCCTTCGGGAGCTCCGTCAGCCCTTTTTCCTCTTCAGCAGCATCTCCTGGTCCATGTCCTTTTTTGCTGAGATGAGAATTAAACGATTATGTTTTTGTGATGTATGCATCAGTTATTAGTTGCAGCATGTGTGATTGAGGCTTATAGCATTTTTAAAGAGCTTTTAAAAATGGTTTATTAACAGAATAATGGGGTTAAATGTTAAAATAATAGCAAATTATCTTTTGACCAGAGGATCTATTCAGTTCTGTTCCAGAAGTGATACTTGAGTGAAATAAATAAAGGCTGAAGCCGAGACAAAAGCAACAGCTGAAAATGTTTCAGTGCCCATCTTTGCGGTGTCTGTCTCCCTGGCAACAGATCTGCTCTTATCTGATTGGTTGTTGCCAATCGTCTGTTGCCCTAATTAGCTGCCCTGTGTCTCACCTGGTTGCCCGGCAACATTGCCCAAAAAGTTGCCCCGTGTATCATCACCTTTCAAACCATTCTGCCTTGTTTTGACTGTACCACAGACTGACCTGACCTTGTCTCAACAAATATAATCCTGTCCAAGTCAAACCAGACAAAACAACAACAAAAACCTTGGAAATAAAACCAACCTGTGCTGTTTTTTCTCTCTCTCTCTCAGAGCTTAGACTGAATTCACCACAGAAGCTACAACTCATAATAAGAATCTGTAGTCCATTTGATTTTCTGTCCTCCATTTCTCTTCCTTTATTTCCAACATATATATATATATCATCAAATAAAATGCCAAGTGGAATAAATAATATATAAGATTTTTGTCATATTTTACTTCGGGGCATGATTTTTATTTATTTATTTATTTATTTTTGTAGCTGTAGGATGACTCGTAATTGGTGCTCCGTTTACAGAATTGCAATGACAGCTTCATTACCGAGCGAAGTCTCGCACCCTGCATTTCAAATAATGATTGCAGGGCTTCGCAGCCAGTAAATCACTGCTCGTGACAGCCGAATCCTACTGCGTACGTTAAAAAAAAAAAAAAAGCTCAAAGGATCAGAGTGATGAATCATAAGAGCGTGGACAAAAAAAACGTGCTTTGAACAAATCATGCAAAGGAAAAGAAAAGAGTGGAAGTAAAGACCAAAGTAAAACGTGAGTCGCATCCTTTAATGAGAGAACGAAGGGAAGCACTAATGATCTTAACCACAGTGCACAGGGATTAAAACTCACATGGGTTGTCAAATACATGGATGCATGTATGTTTTGTTTGCATGCTATTAGTGCACTCAACGGGTTTAAATTTTACAAATACTTTCCTTGAACACAGGGATGAGAATGGGACATTTAAAAAAAACTCTGAAATGTCTGCCAACTTTCCCACATTATATATATAAGTGCTGTCAAAAATGTCGCGTTATTAACGCGTTAACCTGACTCAATTTTAACGGCAATAATTTTTTTATCGCGAGATTAACGCTCTGTGACATGATGTAGGTTTTTCATAAGCTTTTGAAACTGCCAGGAACTTGGAACAGAGACTTTGCTTAGAAAAACGATAGCAGCTAGACTGTAATGCCACGCCCCGCACAGCCAGAGTCCCCCCCCCCCAAAGAACCAGCGCGGGCAGGGCGCACTAGTAGAGATGGGATTTATGGCTCTTTGATGGGATCCGCATCTTTGTGATCCGTTCTTTGAAAAGAGCCGTTCAAAAGACTGGCTCATTTGGCTCTTTTTAAATATTTATTCAGTTTTAAGAAGACAGCGTCTAAAGAAGCCAGATCCCTCTGAACTGTAAACTCAATGCTATCCCAGAAATCCTTCCTGTAATATGCAAATTTGGCTACCTCTGATTGGACAGCGCGACGCATCAACAGGCAGAAAAAGTGTAAAAGTACAAAATGTGTTAAGTGAGCTGAAACAGTAAAGATCAGATTCAATGCAATATTTATCAACGAACAACTTAAAGTTAATATAATAGTGTACTTTATATTATAATCAAGCATGTCAAGCCTACCGTCACTGTGTAACCTGTCTCTCTGATTAGAATTGTAAACTAACTCAAGCAGTAGATCACTACACTCATGGTTCTTTTGCTAGCCCCGGTGCTCGGCTTAGGTTTCACTTTGCAGTGGCTGTGTCAAGACGTGTTATGCTTTGCAATAAAAAAAAAAAAACATTGGTACAAAGCAAGCCCATTCACATTTTTATGCTGATAAGAGAATTACAATGGTTTTTCATGTGACAAAAATGTGCGATTAAATTGCGATTAATCGCGAGTTAACTATGACAGTCGCGACATTAATCGCGATTAAATATTTTAATCGCCTGACAGCACTAATATTATATATATATATATATATATATGAATGAATGTTTTCAAATTCAATGATGGTTTAAAACATTTATAAACTTTAAGATAACAAATCTCTACAGATATATATATATATATATATATATAGAGAGAGAGAGAGAGAGAGAGAGGGCGGCACGGTAGTGTAGTGGTTAGCGCTGTCGCCTCACAGCAAGAAGGTCCGGGTTCGAGCCCCGTAGCCGGCGAGGGCCTTTCTGTGCGGAGTTTGCATGTTCTCCCCGTGTCCGCGTGGGTTTCCTCCGGGTGCTCCGGTTTCCCCCACAGTCCAAAGACATGCAGGTTAGGTTAACTGGTGACTCTAAATTGAGCGTAGGTGTGAATGTGAGTGTGAATGGTTGTCTGTGTCTATGTGTCAGCCCTGTGATGACCTGGTGACTTGTCCAGGGTGTACCCCGCCTTTCGCCCATAGTCAGCTGGGATAGGCTCCAGCTTGCCTGCGACCCTGTAGAAGGATAAAGCGGCTAGAGATAATGAGATGAGATGAGATATATATATCTCGTGAGCGATAATGGAGGAAACCGTAACGATATATTAGATTCCTCCTGCCTCTATCTTTGACAATTTAAGTAAAACGTGCCTTTGTGCTTTTTTGTTTTGATGTGCTCCTGGATGTTTCTAGCTCCTCTGTTTCCATAATTGATCATATCTGAGCACGGAATACACAGAACCTTTCCTGGCACGTCCACTTTTCGGATATGTTCCGTCAGGCACGCCGCCACAGTTTGTGTCCCTATCTGCACGGTAACGCTACTATCGAGCCATGCCCATCGGAAACAGTTCTTTATCCCGTTCGATTTATCGATTTCCCTGGCACAATCTTCATTTTTGCGGTCCAAAACTTTCGCCATATTGGCGAAGTAACTCTGAAAACTAACCAAAATAACTAGAACTTAAGAAGTGATCAAAACCGTGTACGTATAGCTTGTTTCTCCGCGAATTGTAGAAGTGAGATGAAACTAGCGCCAAAACGTCGCCGGAAATCATCGTGAGTAGGGATGGCGAAAACTAAAAAAAATCTTGACCGACCACCGAGCCTCATTAGCCGGTTAACCTACGAGTTTAACAGGGATGCAAACGGCGCGCCTTTTGGCGGATGCCGCCTTTTTCACGGCTGAATCTTGCAGATCCACATACACTCCAACGCCCCCCCCCAAAAAAAAAAAAAAATCGGATCTGCATGATTCAGCTGTGAAAGTCGGCATGTGCGCCTTTAGTTTGTGTGGAGAGATACGATCTGCAATAACATGCATTGTTGGCTACAGACCGAAACATACTTTCAGAATGCACTGGCCAAGGCAGGAATAAACTCCATGTGCCTTCTAATAATAATTAAAAAAAAAAAAACAGAATAGTAATTTGTAAGCTAAAAAAACCTGTGTCTACACTTTTCTCTCGCCGAGTGGCAGCTGTTTTCAACTGGGGCGGGAGGGCGGGACATGACTGAATGGGTGTTTCTGATTTGTCAGCTGTCTTCAACTGGGGCGGGAGGGCGGGACATGACTGAATGGGTGTTTCTGATTTGTCAGCTGTCGTCCTTACACCACATGGCATGCCCCAAGCGTTTACAACACAGAATTCCAAGTTCTCCGCTCCAAAATCGGCAGCTTCAAAACGATTGATTTTTTTTTTTTTTAACCAACAACCAAAAAAAAAAAATTAACCGGTTGACGTTGATTCAGTCAACCACCGGTCAAACGGTCATCGGTTAACATCCCTAGTCGTGAGTTGTCGTTAGCATAAATATTGAAGAAAGCAATGACGATTTCCGTTATCACAGCTGCAACTAATTTTGCGATGAGCGTTGCCGAAAGATGCTGGCGGTCGGTCCTGCCTGCTTGTGCCACCACAAGCCTCGCCTCGCGCCAACCCCTACCCCCCGAAATTTTCTCAACGGATTTACACGTTTCACAAAAATGACATTTTCAGCGGGAAAAACTCTGAATTCCGCAGATCCGCGGAAAATTCTCATCCCTGTGAACAGCACCATCCACCCAAATGCTGACTACATACCGCTAAACTGAAATACAGCCCCTTATGAATGTTATACTACAGGATTTTAAACCCTAACATCAAGAACATCATTACAAAATTGAGTTATATTCCAAAGTGGCATCATACACTCACCGGCCACTTTAATAGGAACTTGTTTTCGAGTCCCTGTTCTTGGCTGCAGGAGTGGAACCCAATGAGGTCGTCTGTTCTACTGTTGCATGCTGAGATGCTTTTCTGCTCACCACGGTTGTAAAGAGTGATTATACGAGTTACTATATCCTTCCTGGCCAAAAAGCTCGAACCAATCTAGCCATTTTCCTCTGACCGCCCTCTCTTATCAACAAGGCGTTTGTTTCCACCCAAAGATCTTTCCTCGCTCAATCAGTGTTTTTTGTTTTTCGCACCATTCTATCTGTGCAAACTCCAGAGACTGTTGTGTGTGAAAACCCCAGGAGATCAGCAGTTTCTGAAATATTCAAACCAAAAATACTCATCTGGCTCAAACCAACACCCATGAGGCCACAGTGAAAGAAAGTCACACTCTGAAATCACAATTTTTCCCATTCTGATGTTTGAAGTGAACATTAAAGGAAATGATCACTGAAAACTAACCGAATTCTCATCACCGTATCAAGTCTAGGACAGTGTTTCTGGAATGTTTTTGTGTCTAAAGTGGAATAAACATACAGAAAATGCGTAATTTATAAGGAGCTCTTTCATTCAACCGGCACAGCCATCATGACATCAGAGAGGCTTCCCGTGGGAGCGCACATGTATATGTTTATTGCAAAAGTGAGTGAAAAAAAGCCAGCCAATATTATTATTATTATTATTATTATTATTATTATACATACACATTCCTTTCAGGTGTTCAACGCGTCTTTCTCTTTCAAAATTCTCTCAAAATCTTCCGTATTTAACGAAGCAAACCATGTTTGTTTCCAAATTGTCACAGTCGATCGCTAGCATGCAAGTTTTACATCTCCGATGTGTCTCTTCCAGTTTTTCGATGTCCGTTGGTATGTTTTTCTCTTGTAAATTTGGGTGAAGAATATCTAATGAAGTTTTCGTAGCCTTTCGGGTGTTCAACGTGTCCGGCGAACAAAGAAATGCTTCTGTGCATGCGCAGCAGAAAACTCTCTCATTGGATATTCGCATCAGTTTTGACAACTGTGCAATATCGTAAACCATATTCAACGCTCATTCTCTATTGGGTAGATAGACGTAATACATGTAGGATAAACGATACGTTAACGATATTGCATGCTATCAGACCAAAGGGAATAGAACACGTTTGTATTCTATCGAAAAAGTGTCCTGTATGTATAATAATTCAGCGTATAGCCTACTGCAGGGCTTTTCAAAGTGTGGGGCGCGCCCCCCCTGGAGGGCGCCAGAGTTCTTCGGGTGGGCGCAACGTGAGGAAAAATAAACCAGAATAAGTTACTATTGCGGACATTTAGCGAACTTCAGCTAGTCTTTACCAGAGACAAAATGGATCGATTTTCAGTGCCTAAAGCTACAGTGAGTGAGGAGACAGAGTCTGGGCCAAGTAAAAAAACAGACCCTCCAGGATGTTGCGATTTGCAACTTAAATGCAAATTCAACCAATCCCCGCGAATTCAGGGCGGTGCTGCAATTATATCCAATCACCGCAACTTTCCAGCAAATTTGACCAATCGTTGGCGTCGTCTTGAGGTGACGTCAACAAACTACCTTCTGCCTTACTTCCGTGTATACGTTCAAGAGAAGCAGCATGCGCGCAGTGTTGCCAGATTGGGCGGTTTCAAGTGCATTTTGGCGGGTTTTGAACATATTTTGGGCTGGAAAACGTCAGCAGTATCTGGCAACATTGCATGATGTGCGAGTCAGTGTTTATGTAGGCTTAAATTCTGTTACTGAAAGTGTGTTATGTTTACAGTGAAGGACTGTGCGCACTTTACATTATTTTTTTTACTTAATACAAGAAATTAATGGATGCCAACATTTTTGCCAAAATGGTATTTTATTTTCCATTGTTCAGGCAGCTTCAGCATCATACTGTGAGATTCTGTTCAAATTGTTTTTTTTCTTCTATGAAGCCTGAGCCATTTATTTAATTAGTTTATAATTACTGTTTAATTTAGTCTTCAGGAGAGACTGCCTGCACACAGTACTAGTATTAATAGTTTTTTTTTTCTTATATGAAAGCTGAGGCATTTATATTATATTTGAAGGTAACTTCATGTTGTGCTGTGAGGTTCTCTGCACTTTAACTTTTGAACCAACAAGTGCATTTGGATAAGTAAAGCCTATTTTTCTGCATGTTTGTAGTCCTGGTAATCTTTTATATTGGTAAAGTTGTTTATAGGACCATTTCTCAGTGTCTTTGGGGTTTTTTTTAATCAATAGTTTTTCAGTAATAACTTAATATTTAACATATCACTCAATTTTAATCACAAAAAGAGAAAATCGCAACAATTTCTCGCAACTTTCACTTCCTCCCGCAATGTAATCGCAACAAAAACCTAAAAAACACCGCAACTTTCAGGAAAACCCCCCGCAACATCAGACATTTTAGCCCGCAACAATCACAAAAAAGGCCAGCGGAATCCTGGGGGGACTGAAAAAAGAAGGAAGTATGACCACGATTATTTAAAGTTTGGATTTTCATGGACTGGATCTGAAGATGCTCCACTGCCACAGCGTGTTGTCTGCCAAGAGGTGCTAGCTAACGATGCTATGAGATGTTTAAAATGTGAAAGAAAGAAAAAAAATGTGTACAACAACCATTTTTTAAAAATACGAATGGAACATTAAGTATAGCAACAACAAAAATTGTAAGGGGGGGGCGCTGTTGTTTATTTGCTCTCCGAGGGGGGCTGACTCTCCCACACTTTGAAAACCCCTGGTCTACTGTAGTGAAAGTTCTCTGCCACAGAAGTTGCATTTCGACTACAACCGCGCTGAACCGTGCTGGCTGGAAGTGGGTGGACACATTGGGTGGAGTTAGCGGAAGTGGGTGGACGTCAGGTGATGTTGTTAAGCAGCGCAAACAGTGACATCAGTGAGCTTTTAAGCGGTAGTCTCACGACCCGAATAGTAAACAATAAACATGGAGGACATGGAGTCGTTAGTGTTGCTGGTCTTGGTGCTGTGGCTTGTTGTCACCGACAACGCGGACAGATACTGGCAAGAGCGTATAGATGAGGCGAGGCGCATAAGGCTTCAGAAATTCTCGTAATTCGTAATTATTATTCTTCCGGGTTTGCGGTGTTTACAGATCCCAGAGTGCTCGCGGGGCGTGTGCGGGCATGTGAGGACACGCCTCCTCACCAATCAGTGCACAGGGGAGTGTCTGCTCACGCCCCCAGCCTCACTCGGCTCGCTTTGGCTCACTTCAGCCCCACTCCAAAACGGTGCGAGTTTTAGGGGCTAAGCAGGGCTGAAGCGAGCCGAGTCGTGCTGGTTTTTGGTAGTCGAAACGCGAGCCATGTCGGGCTGAAGTGAGCTGAAAAAGGGTAGTGGAAAAGGGCCAATAGTGTAAAAGTGAAAAAAATTGGGCCCTTAAAATGGCATCACTGGTTTAAAAAAAAAAAAAAAGACAGAATAGTTATTACAAAAAGCTAATAAATGGTCCAGTCATATAGTAACAAGCTGAGCTTATTCAAATCCAACTGCACCAGAAAGTGAAATCTGTCTCACAAACAGGATCAGACAGACATTATAACAAGATGACTTCAGTGAACGTGAAGTGGAACACGGTATAAAAGCTGAACTCGCCTCTTGGCGCTGGTGGACAGTTTGGCTGCCGTTTTGCTGGAGATCTTGGTTTCTTTCTTCTTGGGCTGGGCTGGCTCACGCTCCTGCTCCGGAGGAGCGGTCTCTCTCTGCTCGAGATCCGAGCTCCCGCCGCTCGTGCTGGGGCTGTCGTCTGCTCTCTGCACCTCGCCGGACATCCTGGCCCTGAAACAGAGCGACACATTATACACTGTGGCTCCAGACACTCACTAGAGTCCCTGTGTACAAGGGGCTCATTTACCTCAAGCGCAGAAACTGCTGATGTCAGTTACACAATTCATATTTTGAAAAGTGAAAGCAATAAAACACCTGGGGAATGTTCCAGATGTGAAGCGGAACACGTACAACACTTTGAACGTTTTATCCGTTTATAGTTACATTTAATATCGGATATTAGGGCTGTAACGATACACCCAACTCACGATTCGATTCGTATCGCGATTTTTGACCCACGATTCGATACGCCCACGATTTTTTTAAAAATGTTTTTTTAAAGTAGTAAATTTGACTTATTAACATTTACTTACTTACATCAACTATTTAATAACAAATAATTCAGACCACTGCAGAGAATGAGTAATATGTATGCAAAAATGAACAAATGTATATCCAAAGATTGTTTTATTTCTCAAAATAATACTGTTGAGCCGGAAGCTCTGTTTTTTTTCGGTTCTGAAAAAGTCATTTTTCCAAATCGTGTAAATCCGTTAAGATTTTTTTTTTGGGGTGTGGCTCTCTCACTGTCTCACTCTCATAGGGCCAATGATTTTCTGTGATCGCGGAAACAGATGGAAATTACGGAATTTTTATGGTGAAACATTGCTCGCGTGTCAAAATGTAACTGCCGCAGAAGGCTTCCGCCCAAGCAGACATGCCTTCAGTGTTGCCAGATATTGCTAACGTTTTCCACCCCAAAATATGTTCAAAACCAGCCAAAAAGCACCTAAAACCGCCCAATCTGGCAACACTGCATGCCTTTCCGGTCAAGTGATTGTGATTGGCTTGTGGCACACCTAGCCAGCCAATGAGCTGCTTGTTTACAGATTCGCTCCCCGCGTCGCAACCAGAATGGCGACCGCTTAAAAGAAATGAATGCTCTGCCAGTGGCGAGTGTGGACGTTGCGTGACTCGCAGAAGATTGTCGCAGGTCGGCGAAAAAACGACTTACTAATAGATATAAAAAAATAAAAGTAATTTAAGTAAGTTTAAAATGTAATTTAAATAAAAAGTAAAGTATTCATAAATTGAAGTTTGGAAGCGCCTCTGTTTTTGGGCTGAGGAGAAGTTTGAAAGGGTGTACCGCGATTCTGCCTTCTTGTATCGCGATACGGATCGTGGCTCTGCGTATCGCGATTTCGATACGCATATTGTTACAGCCCTATCGGATATTATTATAATACATACAGGACGCTTTTTTCCATGGAACGTGTGTTCTATTCCCTTCTAGCGGGTTTCATTCATTTGCTTTGATAGCATGTAATATTGTTAGCATATCGCTTATCCTACGTGTATTACGTCACTCTATACATTGGAGAACGAGTGTTGAATATGGTTTACGATACTGCATGGTTGTCAAGACAACATGACATCACACGTCAGAGACGTAAAACTTCTGTGCTCGCGAGCGACTGGGACAATTTGTAAACAAACATGGCCGCCAGGTTTGCTTCGTTAAATACGGAAGATTTTGAGAGAATTTTGAAAGAGAAAGACGCGTTGAGCACCCGAAAGGAACGTATAATAATAATAATAATAATAAATAATAATAATAATAATAATATCTCATATCATCTCTAGCCGCTTTATCCTGTTCTACAGGGTCGCAGGCAAGCTGGAGCCTATCCCAGCTGACTACGGGCGAAAGGCGGGGTACACCCTGGACAAGTCGCCAGGTCATCACAGGGCTGACACATAGACACAGACAACCATTCACACTCACGTTCACACCTACGGTCAATTTAGAGTCACCAGTTAACCTAACCTGCATGTCTTTGGACTGTGGGGGAAACCGGAGCACCCGGAGGAAACCCACGCGGACACGGGGAGAACATGCAAACTCCGCACAGAAAGGCCCTCGCCGGCCCCGGGGCTCGAACCCAGGACCTTCTTGCTGTGAGGCGACAGCGCTAACCACTACACCACCATGCCGCCCCATAATAATAATAATATTATTATTATTGGCTGTTTTTTTTCGTGGTATATCAGATATATTCCATTAAGCTACTCGTCTTCAACTTATTCAGTATCATGCTAGCTGAATGGAATATATCTGATAGACCACTCAACGCCAGACAATATTATTTAAAAAAAAAGTGTCCATGAAACAGTTGTTCCCTCACCAGCATCACTTTTTTTCCTACTTTGAAGTTGACAAAAATGCAACTTGTCATGCTGCAGAGAAAACACAAAGTTCACGACTAAAGAGTCGGAAAACGTAAAGCGACAGCATTACATCTGACTGTTGCAAACCACTAAGGCTGGAGACGTCTTTCATCAATGAACATACTGTAAATATACAGAAAGCTTCATTATGTCAACAATTACACGTTTTTAAATGTTCGGTATACAAGTCTGCGTGTTACCGTTCCCACCGCAAAGTTGATTATGATCCAATAACAATGTCCCAAAGTGGTTTATTCCTTTTATATAATATCCTCTCATTTAAAGGAGAGCTGAAGTCATTTTTAAACTTGCTTTATTTCTTAATTAACGTGTTATTCAATTACGTTTTCGGTTTTAGTAACCTTATATTGTGACTCGTATTGGCAACTAATCACAATTAAATATTATACTTAGGCCAAAAAAAAAAAGTGTGCGTGTTTCCGGTTACGTAGATTTCAAAACTAGGGTAGGTAGGCAGGCTTTTTTTTTTTTTGAATTTTTTTTATTTTGCTCGAAAAAATTAACACAAATAAACATCTTACAAAATAGTATTTTGGCACAGAATCCTTTATACCACACATCATAATAAAATAAAAGTGTTTTAAATCTTTAAACGAATAAAAAAAAAAATAGCGCGAGAGTTCGAGTTATGATCTACGGAAGCGTATTGCTGCCACACTCAAAAAAAAAAAATTGGCTTAGAATCAAGTAATTATGTGAAAAGATATTGTTAACAAAGTTATCACATTTTTACAATATATTTATCATGTAATAACATAACATCACGTAATTTCATGACGTTATTTCATGATATTTTCATGTAATAACGTGAAAACACTTTATCAAGAAATAACGTGAAAATAACGCCCTAGGCTAGGCTACTACCATTAAAAGCAGACGGGCTAGCCTAGCCTACTGTAGAACTTGGGTCCAGCAAAAACACCGAGCAAAAAAAACATGGCTGAATCCTGAATGACTCCTATTTGTATAAATAGGGGACTACATAGGCGGCAAAATGTAGTGTTTTTCCCTGCCATGGAAGTGCACTTGTATACTGAAGAGGGAGCAATTTGCATTACAGCCTTGAATGAGGATTCAAAATGGCGGCTCGGCTCAGTTTTCCTTCCTCCTTCAGTATACAAGTGCGCTTCCATGTTTATGCAGGAGGGCTGATAGAAGTGGCGAAACATTTTACTTTTTATCGTTTCTTTCACAACTTGAATGCGTTGAAACAAAAAATTATGACAAACTAACGCCGCTTATACTAAAATATCGAGGGAAATTTGTAATAAAAACTTTACGGTCGGCAATTTCGACGCGGACATTCTCGATCAGTCGGGTTATCGGAAACATACTTTTTTTTTTTTTTTTTGGCCTTACATGTAAAAGTCGCGACTGGGAAAAAAACGAAAAAAAAAGTTTAGGGTCGGGCGGTACGGATTAGGGTCGGTCGGGTAACCGGAAACACACACTTTTTTTTTTTGGCCTTATTGGCCTATTCGGTTTTTAGCCGTGTTGAATTTAGTTCGTTTGGTCCACGGCAGGCGTCGCTTATCTGCGTGATCTTCACGAGACTTGTGCGAGACTTCGAAACGTCAAGTGTCAGCCAGGTGTCAGTGCCGCCATTTTGAAAACTCTTTTCCAAACGAAATATTGCGCAAAAACGAGTTTAAATGACGATTACTGCCGACTTTTTTCAAACTTTCCTGATTGCTATCAAAACAAACAAAACTTCCGGCTTGATTACATCAGCGTTCGAAAGAGGGCGCGCGCGTCTTTTGACAACGTTGGCAGATGTCGGTCACTTTGATTTCCGCTGTACGTTTTACTTCCGTCCTACGATGTCTCGCACAGGTCTCAATGAATCTCGTTTACGGCCATTGCTTTGACATATGGACTGATATATTACAGAGCATATTTCAAACACTCATAACTTGCTATAGCAGCGACAATATAGCGATCAAAAATGCATTTCGATATTTAATAAAATTAGATAAACAGAATTTTGATGATAAAAAAAAAAATTTGCCTTCAGTTCCCCTTTACAAAACATCATGTTTTTATTCATTTACATCCATCCATCCATCCATCCATTATCCATAACCACTTATCCTGTTCAGGGTCGCAGGTAGGATTGCAAAATTCCCGGGAATTTTCAGAGTGGAAAATTTCCATGGAAATTTTGGGAATAAACGGGAATTTTGGGGAACTTTCGGGAATTTTCAAAACCAACTTTACTAAAAATTGATACAAAAAAAAAAAAAACAAGGTCCTTTTATTCAGATTAGGATATTTCTCTGGGTCTCGGTTCTGTTCAGAAGAACATACAAGCAAAAACAAGCATGTAACTAATTAAACAACTGAGAAAATTAATAACCACCAAATGTTTTACAAAAACAATACGGGTTTTCCCTGGTGCATGTATAATGAATTAAACAATAACCTTAGACTTTGTGAGAACTTCTCTTCAAAAGCAACTTTAACTCTACTTATGATTTTGAAGACTGCTTCCTGTAACTTTTTTTGTTTACTAATTACACTTCAACAACTTGAATTCCTTTTTCATTTTGCAACTGGTTTGGAAACCGTATCCTGTCAAGTAATTTGCTTGCAAATTAGAAGTAATGATTAGGGTTTACAATGCTATTAAAACAATGACATTAAGCAGCCTTGCTCCAGATTCAAAAAAAAAAAAAAAGTGGCACTAATATATTTTACAAGCAGCAAAACTTATTTCAAGACTACGAGTAATTAGAAATTTAAAATTTTTTTAATATTCCTTCTTATTTTATCAGAGACTCAGATTGTTGGCGCGCCAGCGTCTAAGACGCACTATTTTGAATACTGAATGCATTGTCAAGAGGGGCAGGGGCCAATATGAACGCGAGCATTTTATACCCTATTTGGAACGTTTCGTGGCGTATTACTTGACTTCATGGTCTCAATATCGAAAATCTTGCACAAATATGCAACTTCCAACATAATTATCTGGATATTCAACAGATTTCAGCATCGGATGAATTTGTTTTGACCGCCGCCATACTGAATATACGTCGGACCCGTTCGTGTATTTACGTCGCCCCGTTTGTAGCGTCCCAAGCGAGTAAAACCTGATCCACAAGTCTTTCGCTAGGTGGCGTTTTACGGTCTATGTACGAATATTCGAAAGAGACAAGAAAACATGGATAAGAAAAAAGAAAAAATACATCTATTTTGTCATTCTTCGGCAGAAAGAGAGTACATTCACCTGAAAAAACTGATACCCCGATACCCAAGGTAATTAGTCATACTAGATTTACAACAACTACTACTACTGCAACATCAACTATTACAACAGCAACCACTACTACTAATCAAATCAAATCAAATCAAGTTTATTTGTACAGCGCTTTTAACAATAAACATTGTCGCAAAGCAGCTTTACAGAATTTGAACGACTTAAAACATGAGCTAATTTTATCCCTAATCTACTACTACTGCCACTACCACTGGTGACTGCTACTACTACTATAGAGGATGTGCAGTCACGTGACCCGCACGTGTGTACTCCGCCCACTCCGGCATATTGGACGGCATCAGGATAGTTTACCTTGCGCGAGCGTAATGGATCCAGGCAGTAATCCCCAAGAAAATTCGGAAAATACCCCATCTACATCGCGCGATAACTTGTCTAAGTTTGTTCAGCATCTTGAAGGTGATGTGAGGCAGCGTTACGTGGAAAAGTGTTCCAGGTTGGGGATTGCAGATCCGTACAACTTGCCGCAATCCTTGTTCAGGGAAATTCGGAGCTACGGTGCCGGCGATTTGCCCGATCTGGCCTACCACGACATTTACAATTTTCTCGTTAATCATGAATCGTGTTACACTGGCAAAGCCCTCAAAGCTTACAAGAGCCTGGAAGCTTATAAATATTTTGTTGCGGGATGGGTATCCCAACTATACCTCTGGAAGGTTCCGAAGAAGGAAGTCTACTTGATAACCTCACGGGTAAGCGGCATTAAGACGTTTATCATAAAGAGACTATGCAGGACGTTTTATCTTAAGAATGTTCGAAATTTAAACTCGGTTCCAGATAATGACAGGGTTGTAAATATGTACGTTTTTGTCTGAAAAACAGTAAATCTGCGCAGCTTCTGCGAAAACGTGGGCAGTTTTCTTCTCATACTTCCTATTTTTCATGGACTGTAAGGCATTTGCTTATTTAGTAATTTTAATACAGAATTTACTCTGATGAAATTATTCAGACACTCCAACGCCCCCCCTAAAGAAAAATATCGGATCTGCGCGTTTCAGCCGTGAAAAAGGCGGCATCCGCCGTTTGCATCCCTGTTTAAACTCATAGGTTAACCGACTTTAACCGGCTAATGAGGCTCAGTGGTCGGTCAAGATTTTTTTTTTTAGTTTTCGCCATCCCTACTATGGATTGGCCTTTCAAATGAGCCAAAAAGATAAAACATTGTCATAGACTAGGCCAGGGTAGTAGGGCTAGGCATAGCCATTTTAAACGTTAGAGACTGTCTAGTTTCTAAGTATGCAGTTATCATTCAATCCGAAAATCAACTTAACAGATGTACTAGGAGTATTGAATTAGAAGATTACACCAAATGCTGAACAAGATATTACCAATTCTCGAAAGATCTACTCCCACACACTTGATAATTAGAACGGGTTCGTCTAAGTTCTATGCGCGGCCTTGCCGTCCAAAATGGCGGATAACGAATATCACGTGACGTCACGTGCACGCTCTCTATAGATCTACACCAAACTGAAAACAAGTCAATAAAATAAATTAATGAAGTTAGAAATAGAGATGATTAGAGACGAGCAGAATTATGCCGCTTTTCCACTACAAACGCGGCTGAGCCGTGCCGTGTCGAGCTGAGTGGGGCTGTTGGAGTTGCATTTCGACTACAACCGCGCTGAACCGTGCTGGCTGGAAGTGGGTGGACACATTGGGTGGAGTAAGCGAAAGTGGGTGGACGTCACGTGATGTCGTTAAGCAGCGCAAACAGTGACATCAGTGAGCTTTTAAGCGGTAGTCTCACGACCCGAATAGTAAACAATAAACATGGAGGACATGGAGTCGTTAGTGTTGCTGGTCTTGGTGCTGTGGCTTGTTGTCACCACCAACGCCAACAGATACTGGCAAGAGCGTATAGATGAGGCGAGGCGCATAAGGCTTCAGAAATTCTCGTAATTCGTAATTATTCTTCTTCCGGGTTTGCGGGGTTTACAGATCCCAGCGTGCTCGCGGAGCGTGTGTGGGCGTGTGAGGACACTCCTCCTCACCAATCAGTGCACAGGGGAGTGTCTGCTCACGCCCCCAGCCTCACTCGGCTCGCTTTGGCTCGCTTCAGCCCCACTCCAAAACGGTGCGAGTTTTAGGGGCTAAGCAGGGCTGAAGCGAGCCGAGTCGTGCTGGTTTTTTGGTAGTCGAAACGCGAGCTGTGTCGGGCTGAACTGAGCTGAAGCGAGCTGAAGTGAGCTGAAAAAGGGTAGTGGAAAAGGGCCATTAGACCGTCACAGCATGCAAAAAACAAACCCATTCTTGTGCTATAATTTACAAGGAGGAGATAATATAGATGTGATATATAGTGGCCTGTGGTTGAATTCCAAAATATTGCCACTGATTAAACAATATCTCAGTATATTTGGTTGAAGCATTGATTTTTGGGGACTCCCTGAAGTGAATGACGCATGAAATGGAATGACAGCTAGTGATTTGAACAATAAATGGTCCCTTGTCATTCAGATTCTTATAAATGGAATAACGACTGAAATGTAGGTGGAATGACATGCTTTCAGCTCATGAAATGGAATGACATTGTTTCTAAGTGGAATGACATACTTTTAGGTTATGTTATCAGTGATATCCCCTTTTACAAATGGAATGACAGCGTTTCCAGGTGGAATGACATACTTTAAGCTAATGTTATCAGTGATATCCCCTTTTACAAATGGAATGACAGCATTTCCAGGTGGAATGACATACTTTGAGGCAATGTTATCAGTGATATCACCTATAACCTAACCCTAACCCTAGAAACAATGTCATTCCATTTGTTAATTTGATATCACTGATAACATTGCCTCAAAGTATGTCATTCCACCTAGAAACCTTATCATTCCATTTGTAAAAGGTGATATCACTGACAACATTAGCTCAAAGTAAGTCAATACATATAGAAACCCTGTCATTCCATTTGTAAAAGGTGATATCACTGACATTAGCTCAAAGTAAGTCAATACATATAGAAACCCTGTCATTCCATTTGTAAAAGGTGATATCACTGACATTAGCTCAAAGTAAGTCAATACATATAGAAACCCTGTCATTCCATTTGTAAAAGCTGATATCCCACCAAGCACCCACTTATCTTATCCTAGGGAGGTCTAAAACGAAAGATTTCAATCGTTATTCCATTTGTAAGAATCTGAATGACAAGGGACCATTTATTGTTCAAATTTACTACCTGTCATTCGTCATTCCATTTCATGCGTCATTCACTTTAGGGAGTCCTGATTTTTGTCATATATGGCTTCTAATACCAAAAAAAAAAAAACAGAATTGAAAAGAAAAAAACAGCCCCTGGGCTGCCCCAGCTGTTCATTGGGCTCGCTTCGCTCACTAGGTTCGCTTCAACTGAAGGATAATCACTGGGGCCCCCCATTTTAGAAATGGGCCCCTGTTTTTTCCCAGGAGGGGCCCACAGGGAATTGACCTGCAAAACAATCCGAGTCTCCGTTTTATGATGTGATACCTTTGTGATTAAATCTGTCTTCAAGTTTTGTAAAAATTTTGTAATAAAAAAGGTCAATATTGAGTTTTTGCAAGATTTTTAGAAATCGCTACTTGTTATGCAATGAGTTAGATTTCCAGTTAATTCTTACCAAAGGGTACTGTTATTATATTAAATGGTTATATTTAGCATCTTGGAATTTCCTACAAAATGTAAGAGTGGAAAGATGCTTTATTTGAAGAAAAATCCCTAACGGAGATTGAGAATAACAATTTTTCACTGAAAAATCTGAATATAATACAAATATTGGAAAAACTAAAAGCCTTTTATTAATTGGCCTTTAGCAATATGTCCTATTCTTAATTAGCACAAAACAGTACATAATTGAAAGAACATGGGTTTTAATTTGTTTTTCTGGGTGATGAAACGTTTTAAAACAGGGGTGGGCAATTATTTTTTCCATGGGGCCACATGAGAAGCAGAAAATTTTATGGAGGGCCGGACCATAAGGCTGAACTAAATTCTGCAGAATATTAATTGTATTTCTTTATATAAAGCAATAAATAACATTGTTTTTACAAGCTGCTAAGACTGGTAAGAGTATGGAAGAAACGAGGTTGCCTTACAAAAAATGTCATTTATTCAATCAAATTTCCCAAAACAATGGTTAACAAAATGTCAACGTTTGTACCATTTTTTTTCAGTCACATTCACCCCAAAACACGATAAAGACATCACAATATTGTCTTTCTACTCCAAATATCAAACAAGATACATCATATTATAATAATGATGCCCACATTTGTAGTTTAATCACCTCATTTGGTGTTTTTTATTTGTTCAGTGAGAGAAATCTCGTCTCTGTTGGTCTTTAACGAGTGCATCAGAGTCAGGTTGAATGTCTGAGGTGGAGATGCGAAGCACAGCTGACAGATGATCATCAGTCGATTCGGTGTCGGAATCAGATCTACAGATCGGCTCGGGCTCCGGCGCCTGCTGGTGACGTCACGCTATGTGATTGGCTGGATCGTTTGAAGGATGACGTACAAGTTTGTGGTTGGTCTGGACAAATTACAGAAGTAGTTATTGCGGGATTAGGTTTCGTGGGATTTCATGTCATGTTCATGTCGCACGCATTGCGTTTTTGTTGAACACAACTTCAAAATAAAAGCAATGCGCATTCAGTCCATGCATGAGGTAAAATTAGAAAATACGTTTATTTTGTAATTTCTAATTAACCTTACGCGGGCCGGTCAGAATGAACCAAAGGGCCGGATGCGGCCCGCGGGCCGGAAAATGCCCAGGCCTGTTTTAAAATGTTTAAAACTTAATAAATGCCAAAATTGAAAGTTCCTGAAAATTCCCAATATTCCCAGGCCCTTCAAAATTCCAGGGAAAGTTTCCAAAATTCCCAAAAACTCTCCACCCCTTTGCAACCCTAGTCGCAGGCAAGCTGGAGCCTGCCCCAGCTAACTATGGGAAACCGGAGCACCCGGAGGAAACCTGCACAGACACGGGGAGAACATGCAAACTCCACACAGAAAGGCCCCCGTCGGCCGCTGGACTCGAACCCAGAACCTGCTTGCTGTGAGGCGACAGTACTTCGCCACCACGCTGCCTATTCATTTATAGTTACATTGAATATTGTGGAACATCTGCAACACAAGTCAGATGTTGGTCATTCTGTCTGTCTCTCTCTCTCTTTTTTTTACCCCGCCCGTGACGGAGTAAGCGGGGCGAGGTACTCTAATCAGTGCGGTTTGTTTGTGTGTCTGTCTGTTAACAATCTAGCGTCTAGACGGTTGCACCGATTGACTTCAAATTTTCAAGTTAGATGGGCAATGGTCCGTAGATTACCTGATGAAATTTTGAGGGTAATTGGGTCAAGGTGAAGGTCAAGGTCGCTGGAAAGGTCAACCTTTCGGTCAAAATAACATTTTTCCATTATAACTCATAATTTACTATTATGAGCATATAGGAACTCCCACATGGCCTTTCATTTGGCACCATGATCTCGGACCTTGAAAGGTCAAACTCAAGGTCATGGATTTTCAGAGGGCTGTAACATGAAAACAATTGATGGTAAACAGATATTTACCGTTATCAACTTACAGGAAGTGTCATATGGGCTTTCACTTGGCACCATGATCTTTGACCTTGAAAGGTCAAACTGAAGGTCATGGGTTTTCAAAGGGCTATAACTTTTTAAAATGGTTCATGACAGCCAGATGTTTACCATTAGGCCAAGAAAAAAATAATTGTTTGTTTCCTATTACATCTTGAAAAAAAAACAGGGTAGGTAGGTAGGTCTTTTTATTTTATTTTATTTTTTTATCACACAAAATACCGGGGTGGCACGGTGGTGTAGTGGTTAGCGCTGTCGCCTCACAGCAAGAAGGTCCTGGGTTCGAGCCCCGGGGCCGGCGAGGGCCTTTCTGTGCGGAGTTTGCATGTTCTCCCCCGTGTCCGCGTGGGTTTCCTCCGGGTGCTCCGGTTTCCCCCACAGTCCAAAGACATGCAGGTTAGGTTAACTGGTGACTAAATTGACCGTAGGTGTGAATGATTGTCTGTGTCTATGTGTCAGCCCTGTGATGACCTGGCGACTTGTCCAGGGTGTACCCCGCCTTTCACCCATAGTCAGCTGGGATAGGCTCCAGCTTGCCTGCGACCCTGTAGAACAGGATAAAGCGGCTACAGATAATGAGATGAGATGAGATGAGACAAAATACCGGGTAGGTAGGTTTTTTTTTTTAAATAAATTTTAGGTGTGGGACAAACAGTGGCACATAGTGGGGAAGTGTCATTCTGTGACTCAACCATCCAGAACCAGGCCTAAGAAAACCAGTGAAGCTTGTGGAATACAGGATTCGGAGCCCATGGATAAAATATGGAGTGCTCGGACGCTTAAAGGAACTATAAACATAACTACAAATGTATTCAAAATACGTTGGAATAAAATATCGATCTGAATCTACCAGTAAATTGGGGGATTCCACGAGCCAACAACGACCAGCCCTGTGCGGTTTTCACAACACCATCTGTCATACTCTAAATTGTCGGTTTCCAGAACCCCCACCACAAATGCATGTATGTATATGTACAGCTGATGTACACAAAATGGCGCCCACAACAAGCAAACTTACCCCGTCTTCTTCACCGAAACAAAAGCTCTGCCGCCTGCCATGAGCACTTGGAATGCATTATTTGTCACCTTTGTTGCCTCTACTTTTGCGTCCTCGTGTACTTTTAGCATTTTTGTTTTGATAGCTAACATTTTTTGAAACTCCGGCTTCCGTTTACATTCAAATGTCAGTGCCCGCAAGCCAAAATTGCTGAGCAGGCTTTCCAACGTGACTTCCATCATGATATCGATACCGCCGTTAGCCTGGGCGCTGTGTGTATACTGTTTGCATGACTCGTCCAGCGGAGGATGATAATGTTCGTAGAGTTCTTTTACAGTTGAAAACTTATAAAATGAACTTATTGTCTTACAATCTTCCGTGCGGTCGCAACCGATCACGGTAATCGAGAACACTTCGTTGGCCGCCATGATGCCTAGCGTTGTGTACAACACAAGCCGGAGTTTCCCGGAAAGAGGTCATGACGTCAGATTGAGGCCGGGAGAAATCAATGAGTGTTTCTTGTCCGATATATGCGTTTTAGAATTAGTCACTTGTCAGATCGACAATATTATGCAAATCGTAATGCAGATTTTTTTTTTTTCAAAATTGATTGGTGGTCGGCAAAAATACGTTTTTTTTAAACATCTAACAAAAAAGTCTAGGGTCGGGGCATTTTTTAAACGGTCGATCGGGTAACCGGAAACAATTAATTATTTTTTCTTGGCCTTATCAACATACAAGAAGTTCCATATGGGCTTTCAGTTGCCACCGTGACCTTTGACCTTGAATGGCTTTGAAATGTCAAACTCAAGGTCAAGGATTTTCATAGGACTATAACCTGACAGCTGATGATTGAGAAACATTACCATTATCAACAAGTACAGACAACTTCATTGCAAGCTTTCTCTTGGAATGAAACGTTTATATACCAGGGCTTTGAACCAGAATTTTTTTCCTATTGGTTCGTTCCGAACAGAAACGGAATTTTAACGTTTCCGGTTTTGGGTTCCACCATTAAATAGACGTTCCTGAACCGGTTAGAACAAAAAAATGTCGTTCCCGGAACGGTTAATTACGTTCCCTGTCAGCTGCTTAACAAATGGCTATAAAATTATGTCTCTGTCTCATCCAGCTTAAGCCAAATGTGGGCTAATTCTATTACAACCTTCATTAAATAAGACAAGAAATAATTCAAAACAATTATTATTTCAAATGTTGGCGATTTGGATTCTCAGTATGTCTTCCCATCTACACAAACAGAAAAAGTGCCAAAAATGAAAGATAATTCGTTTAGTGTTACCAAAGGCTAGTCAGGCCCTATGCATTGATAGGCTAACAGAGGTTAACGTCATTTAATGTTCGCGAGCCTCTCATTAACGTGGACAAATATATTGATATCGTGTTTGAAATTGACGTTTTTGAATAACGACAGACTGCGATATTTACCTCTTATTTAAGATGTGGAGACGTGATAGTAGTCCACCCTCCCGCTCTCTACATTCAGTCAGCGAACGTCACACAGGAAGTGAACCCCAGCGGGTCAGAGAAACTTGCGCAGGAGAAGAATTACTTTTTTATTTGTAGACTACGGAAACTTTGAGGAACAAAATAAAAAACGGTATTAACCGGTTACCATTATTTTTAATAAGCGTTTCTGTTCCGGAACATAAAAAACAATAAAGTTTCTGGTTTCGTTTCTGTTCCATGTGAAATAGAAAAAGTTCCCGGTTTTCGTTTTCGTTCCTTGAACCGGTTCAAAGCCCTGTTATATACCTCAATATGCTTCCGCAGACTGGATGGTGAGTTTTTGCAGGCCGTGATGTGGTTCGTTTTCGGCAAACAAAGCAAATATTTAAAACGATACGAATCTTTAATCCTTTCAGAAAACTGAAACATGGGTTCATGGGCCATGGGTGTGTGTGCGTTCTCCAGAAGAACCGCCTCCTTCCATTCTGCCATCAACTGACTGTGTTCAAATAACGCTGCTGAGAAATCACTGAACTTGATTTTATACAGTCTACAGACGTGACGTGACCCTAGTGATTACTGATCGGCTGTCTCAGTGTCACCTGCGAAAAAACCATCACGTTTTAGAAAAGAAAAGAAAAAACATCCACTTTCAAAGCTGCTTCATAGTAACGAGTAACGAGGACCTTGATAGAAATGTAGTGGAGTGAAAAGTACGATATTTGTCTTTCAAATGTTGTGAAGTCATAAGTTTCCAAAAAAATAATACTCAAGTAAAGTACAGATACTCAAAAAGTGTACTTAAGTACAGTACTCAAGTAAATGTACTTTGTTACTGTCCACCTCTGTCCCAATGTAATGCTGTGTTCACACTTAGGGCCTCTGCATGCTCTTGCGACAAGGTGTGCGCGATGTTATTCACCGCCACAACGCAAGGGGGCGCGAAGTCGCGAAATCGCTAGGAGTAGTTGGTGGGTGTGGTTAGTGGAGTGTTTATCCTCCGGTTACTTATAATGACTAGAACTGGAGTCGTATAGATGTCCGTACTTCCTCGCTTCCTCGATCAACCGCTCTTCGTGCTGCTCCATCTTCGCTCGTGTTTTTAAAAATGCCGGTCGTGAAAACAAACCAAACCGGGAAAGCAGGGAAGCGGAAGTGCGTGTACAGCGGATTTAGAGTGGACCAATCAGAGCCCTCTTGTCTGCGACACTGTCTGCGAGGCTTCTGCGGTGGTCACAATTTTTGGGAGGTGCACGCAGGGCGTCTGCGAAGGGGGGGGCTACGCAGACGCCATCTGCGACGCCATCTGCGAGGACTGCGTTGTCAGCATAAATTGGCCTTTATACCGGTACGAAAGTGGTATAACTGTATTGATACAAAGTATACCGGTACAGTTTAGTGCATCTGTCCACACTAGCGAGAAATGTTTGCGGTTTTCTTTCACGGTAGTTGAAATGCGCGTGCGCGAAATGTTTCCGTGGTTACCGAGTAACTTCCTTCCGAGAATATATGGCATCCGTTATTTCGAGATCTCGAGAAAACAAAACAATTATTTCATGATCTCAGTTGGATCACTGTATCTCCGTCGGTAGAGGCGAAGCCGGGCCAGTCTTCTGCGGAGGTGCCGCCGACTAATTTTGAAATGATCCCTTATTAAAAGACTTAATGCAATCTCTCCCTGTGTCAACCCCTGATCAAAATATTGCCTTATTAGGTGATCGATTATTCCAGACATTCTAATGACCAGAGTTGCGTCTATACAGAATGAGAAATAGCCCCAAAGTCAGCATATCACAAGTCTCTTGGCGCACCTGAATGAACCATTTCTCAGCTGTTTACTCGAGATCACGGAATAACGGTTTTGTTTTCTCGAGATCTCGAATTAGTTGCGTTGTTTTCTCGAGATCCTGAATTAATTATGCCGTTATCTCGGAATAACAAGGTGAATAAAAAAAAGGATTATATGAAGGGCCTCTCTCGGCTTCCGTACGGATGAAACAACGCGTGTGTGCTTTTTGTTGCCAGTGTACAGTCTGTATTTCTGGTGGTCATTTATTCAGTCGAATCGTATAAAATGCGCGAGGCAGTTGAGAAAGAAACAAACGAACCTCCGTTCTTCACTGTTTTATTCAGCGAAAACATCGATTGAGGTGTGTGACTTTGCGCATGCGCATTATATTTGTATCGATACAGAGCCGCTTCATCTGTCCACACTACAGCGAAGCGCTACAGTACCGATACGAAACCCATACATTTATGGGTTTCGTACCGATACAGTTATACCGCTACAGTACCGGTATAGTTGCTAGTGTGGACAGGTGTTGCGGTACGAAAGTAGTTTCGTATCGGTACAAAATCCCTAGTGTGGACAGGGTACAAGTTGTTAAATAAACACCGCGAGTTGGCCTAGTGGTTAGCGTGTCCGCCTCTCGACTGGGAGATCGCGAGTTCTACTTGCAGTCGGGTCATACCATCATATAAATGGTACCTATTTCCGTCTGGCGAGGCACGCCGCAATACAGATGTGAGTAGGGAAGTCAAACTCTCGCGGTTACCAGAGGACCCGCCCCTGACTGTAACCCTAGCTGTACAGGCGAGAGGCCAAGGGCTATGGAAATGGAGATCGGCGCCGCACCCATACGCCTGAAAGAGCTGGAGACTGCCTGGGAAGACCAGATTCTGGCGTGAGAGGGACTTTGACGTGACAACCAGGTTGAAGACTTCACCAGCACTATAATAATAATACAAAGACTTTAAACCTCCGGAACAGTGATCCACTTTGCAGTTTCGTTGTCGTTAAACCAGTCAGCTTTGATGACTAGTGTGCTTCAAGTTAAATGCCATTCATCTGTCTGCACGTCCACTCCTTCTAACTCAGCCCTTAACAATCAGATTAAACGTAATTTTGTCTATTAATAGTTGATTTCATAGATAACGGGTGTCGGTGACATTTTACAGCCAACGCTGCCTGAATGTCGGGTGATTTATTTCCTCTTCAGTGCCCTGGGCTTGCTGAATTCTTTACACACTGACTCATTAATGTGAATCCCGCAGTGATTTCTGCATAAGAGATCATGTTGTGACGATGAGGAAAAGCTTTTCCATCTGTTATTTATGGAACGGCTGTGACCTAGCTCGCTTTAAGGAGGTTTTCGAAACGGAAGCAACGCATTAAGGCAAGGCAAGGATTGGGGGAAGGGGGAAGAGTCATGAGGGAATCACTTCAAGAATATATATATATATTTTTTTTTTTTTTTGGGGGGGGGGGGGGGGGCTGTGTCTTGCAAAAGTATTTATCCCCTAGGTCAGTGGTTCTCAACCGGGGGGGCGCGCCCCCCTGGTGGGGCGCGGAGGTACTCCAGGGGGGTCGCGAGTAGGCTTCATGTATGGAGGAAAAAAAAAATCTGGGGCTAACAGGCTATAGTAGCTAAGCAGATGCAACACATTTACCCATGTCAAAATGCAGGACATTGGACTATTACATACAAATCAATACTATTATAAAATCTATCATCAATCTATCATAAAATCTTGTGTGTGTGGCCGCATCAGTCGGGGGAACTGTGATATGTTCCCAAGCCTTGCAGACTTTATCAGTAATGCAGGCACTTCCCACGATTTCTCATCTGTCTTTCAAGCAGCGTCAGAGCACCTGTCGGTAATGAAAAAACAGTTTGCGGCATACTTCACAGAGGATTATCGCTCTTTTGCGTGGGTTCGAGATCCATTTGTGTGTACTGCTGACGAACTTCCAGTTGACATGCAGGAACAGCTTATTGAGCTGAAGAGTGACAGTAGACTTAAGGCAGTCTTCACCTCATGCCCTCTTTCGACATTCTGGGCAGCATTGATGCAGGAGTACCCGCAACTGTGTGACGTAGCCTTGAAACTGCTCATCCCATTCGCATCGACCTACTTGTGTGAGGCAGGATTTTCAAAAATGACTGCGCTCAAAACGAAATATCGCAATCGTGCGCAAATTGAGGATGACTTGAGACTGTGCTTGTCAAACATTTCGCCAAGAATCGAGGATCTTTGTAAGGCAAAGCAGGCTCAGGACTCGCATTAACGCAAATGCAGATCACAAAGGCACAGTAAAAAGTAAAACCTAAATTCACGCCTGGTCCCAATTCCCAATGATATCAATAGCCAGCTAATGATAAGCCTAATAAAATACCTAATAAAAACACTAATAATAATAATAATAATAATAATAATAATAATGCCTATTAATAATAATAGCATAATAATAATAATAATAATAATAATAATAATAATAATAATAATAATAACCAACAACAGCAATAATAATAATAATAATAATAATAATAATAGGCCTAATAATAATAATAATGCCTGAAAGAACATAAGTCTTGTACTACCGCCAACAGCTTAGTAATGATAATAGGCCATAATAATAATAATAATTATAATAATTATAATTATAATAATGCCCGAAAGCAGATTAGAAATGTGGTGCTACTGCCAATTATAACAATAGCCTAATAATGATAATAGGCCTATGTATTTCTATGGAATGGATAATGCTACTACTGCTGCTACTGCTACTACTACTACTACTACTAATAATAATAATAATAATCTAGCCCAGGGCTATCTATCTATCTATCTATCTATCTATCTATCTATCTATCTATCTATCTATCGGTCGATATAAGGTGCTGTAGGTCGGGTGGCGTCACTGCGGGTGAGTGTGTTTGGGGGGGGGATGGGGCGGGGCGAGAAGAGGGGCCCCCAACTGCAATGAACCAGTTTTGGTGGGGCCCAGGTTGCAAAAGGTTGAGAACCCCTGCCCTAGGTGTTTGTCCTGTTTTGTCACATTACAAGCTGGAATTAAAATGGATTTTGAAGGGTTAGCACCATTTGATTTACCCAACATCCCTCCAGCTTTAAAGGTGCAAACTGTTATTATTATTATTAGGGCCCGAGCCCTATGGGCGAAGGCCCTATTGTTCTTGTAAGAGTTCACTATTATTATTCTTCCGTCTTCTTCTTCTTCCGTCTTCTTCTTCTTCTTCTTCTTCTTTATTTTTCTCCGCTGTTGGGCCATTTTCGGGGCGCTTGCCATGGGCGAAAACGCACGAAATTTGGCACCAGTTCCGAGAATTGCCACCGCTACTCAGAACCAGAAGCCCAAACTTGGCCGGGGCTCAGGGCCTCCATAGCGCCCCCTAAGTCGTTGTGATTTTGGCCTCCCGCATTAAGGTGCCTGGTTGCCATATAGTTTGTAGTAGTGGCATGCCATTTGGTACACATATGTATCTCACTAAGCCGGACAAAAATGTAATGCCAATGCATTAGCCACGCCCAACAGGAAGTGAGGTAATTTCACTTTTGTGCGAAATGCATGGCCACGAAGACGGCGCAACTCCTCCTAGACCGTTCATAGGAATGTCACCAAAATTGATACACATCGTCTACAGACATGGCTGACAAAAGTTACTAAATACGTTTCACGTCGGATTAACCGTTCAGAAGTTATACGTCAATCAATTTTCGATGCAAAATTTTACATGCTTAAAAATTCATAATAAATCTTCTGATTGCTCAAAACTGCTCATACTTCACACCCAAATCACTCATTGGGCTTCTGACATGTTACCCAATTTCTGTGATATTTCGCCACTGGGGGCGCTATTTTTGGGCAAAAATTCCAATCTTTCCTCAAATTTGGTCAAACTTCACGGCCACCCTCTTACTACCTCCCATGTCATGTATACCACGTTTTGGAAATTTTCGTCCATGGGGGGCGCTGTTTTCGGCCGATGCTATTGCTCCAAAACGGGTTTTTGGTAAATAATTCCATAATGCTTTTCCTTCACACCACTTCCTTGTGATAGTACGTTGCTGTTGTAGACACCTATTTTTCCAACTCATAATCGCTCATGTACAGCATAGCGCCACCTACTGACATGGGAAAAACCAAAAAATTTATTCTTCAAAAATCTATATCTCATCTTCTGTTTACTCAATTGTCATCAAACTTCATACGCAAACTCTTCATAGCTCACCTGACGTCTCCGCCAAATTTTGTGCACTTTCGCCCCTGGGGGTGCTGGTTATGGCAAAAATGATATTGCAGCTTCTGATTTGTCAAACTTGGCAAGCAAACTCTTTACAAGACCCTTTTTGGGGCGCTTGCCATGGTCGACAACGCACGCAATTTGGCTCCTTTTTCTTAGACTGCCACCGCTACTGAGAACCAGAAGCCCAGATCCAGGCGGGCCTCAGGGCCTCTATAGCGCCCCCTAACTCGTTGTGATTTTGGCCTCCCGCATTAAGGTGCCTGGTTGCCATGTAGTTTGTAGTAGTGGCATGCCATTTGGTACACATATGTATCTCACTAAGCCGGACAAAAATGTAATGCCAATGCATTAGCCACGCCCAACAGGAAGTGAGGTAATTTCACTTTTGTGCGAAGTGCATGGCCACGAAGACGGCGCAACTCCTCCTAGACCGTTCATAGGCATGTCACCAAAATTGATACACATCATCTACAGACATGGCTGACAAAAGTTCCTAAATAGGTTTCACGTAGCATAAACCGTTCAGAAGTTATACGTCAATCAATTTTCAATGCTACATTTTACATGCTTAAAAATTCATAACAAATCTTCTACTTGCTCAAAACTGCTCATACTTCACACGCAGATCACTCATTGGGCTTCTGACATGTTACCCACTTTCTGTGATATTTCGCCACTGGGGGCGCTATTTTTGGGCTAAAATTCCAATCTTTCCTCAAATTTGGTCACACTTCCCGGCCACCCTCTTACTACCTCCCATGTCATGTATACCACCTTTTGGGAATTTTCGTCCATGGGGGGCGCTGTTTTTGGCCGACGCAATTGCTCCAAAACGGGCTTTTGGTAAATAATTCCATAATGCTTTTCCTTCACACCACTACCTTGTGCTAGTGCGTTGCTGTTGTAGACACTTATTTCTCCATCTCATACTCACTCATGTACGGCATAGCGCCACCTACTGACATGGGAAAAACCAAAAATTTTATTCTTCAAAAATCTATATCTCATCTTCTATTTACTCAATTGTCATCAAACTTCATACGCAAACTCTTCATAGCTCACCTGACATGTGCGCCAAATTTTGTGCACATTCGCCCCTGGGGGTGCTGGTTATGGCAGAAATGATATTGCAGCTTCTGATTTGTCAAACTTGGCAAGCAAACTCTTTACAAGACCCTTATTGGGGCGCTATTATTATTAGGGCCCGAGCACCGTTCAGTGCGAGACCCTATCGTTGCCATGTGTCCAATTCTGTGCTTTGTCGCCATTGCGGGAGTAATGTCTCTTGCCGAAGAAGCTGTGGAAGGTATTTCGCGGGGACGCATGCCCCCGCCCCCCTTGGCCGCTGGCGCGAGGGCCCGTCGAGGCCGCTTGCGGCTTTAATTATTATTATTATTATTATTTTTGAGACAAACAATAATTAAGATGAAAAAACAGAAATCTGGAGTGTGCATAAGTATTCACCCCCTTTCGTATGAAACCCCTAAATAAGAGCTGCTCCAATCAATTCACTTCATAAGTCACATAATTAGTTGATTAAGATCCACCTGTGTGCAATCAAAGTGTCACATGATCCGTCACATGATGTCTGTATAAATCAACCTGTTCTGGAAGGACCCTGACTCTGCAACACTACTAAGCAAGCAACATGAAAACCAAGGAGCCTCCAAACAGGTCAGAGACAAAGTTGTGGAGAAGTATAGATCAGGGTTGGGTTATAAAACAATATCCCAAACTTTGAATATCCCATGGAACAACATTAAATCCATTATAGCAAAATGGAAAGAATATGGCACCACTACAAACCTGACAAGAGAAGGCCGCCCACCAAAACTCACAGACCGGGCAAGGAGGGCATTAATCAGAGATGCAACAAAGACACCAAAGATAACACTGAAAGAGCTGCAAAGATCCACAGCGGAGATGGGAGTATCTGTCCATAGGACCACTTTAAGCCGTACACTCCACAGAGCGGGGCTTTATGGAAGAGTGACCAGAAAAAAAGTCATTGCTTAAGAAAACACATTTGGAGTTTGCCCAACAGCATGTGGCAGACTCCCCAAACACATGGAAGAAGATTCTCTGGTCAAATGAGACTAAAATTGATCTTTTTGGCCATCATGGGAAATGCCATGTGTGGCACAAACCCAACACCCTGAGAACACCATTCCTACAGTGAAGCCTGGTGGTGGCAGCATCATGCTGTGGGGATATTTGTCATCTGCAGGGACAGGAAAGCTGGTCAGGGCTGAAGGAAAGATGGATGGCACTAAATACAGGGCAATTCTGGAAGAAAACATGTTTGAGTCGGCCAGAGGTTTGAGACTGGGATGAAGGCTCACGTTCCAGCAGAACAATGACCCTGAACATACTGCTAAAGCTACACTGGAGTGGTTTAAAGGGAAACATTTAAATGTCTTGGAATGGCCTAATCAAAGCCCAGACCTCAATCCGATTGAGAATCTGTGGCATAACTTGAAGATTGCTGTACACCAACGCAACCCATCTAACTTGAAGGAGTTGGAGCAGTTTTGCCTTGAGGAATGGACAAAAATCCCAGTGGCTAGATGTGCTAAGCTAATAGAGACACATCCCAAGAGACCTGCAGCTGTAATTGCAGCCAGATTCCACAGAAAGTGTGTCCAAGATGTCCCACTGAACAAAATTTGAAAAAAAATAAAAAACAAAAAACTGCATGATTGTGAATTATTTCATTTATTATTTAAAAACAAAATGTTCAAAACAAATTTTAGACCTAGATCACCGACATTTTGGTCAAAAAGTGGATTTAAAAGTTTGACCTTAATGCTAACGTTACATGGACGGAAAACTTGCGATTTGAGGACAGAAAGCAAGCATGTCTTTTTTAACTTTTTGCTACTTTAATAATGTGTATTCAGATACATAGTGGCTATAGTTGAAAGACATCAAATTTACTGTATTTTTCAAATGATTTCATCATCTCTGTGTGGTTTCTAATTTTGGGTTTGTGATAAAAGTAAATCAATTTGATTTACTTAAATTTTTTTTTTTTAAAGTTACTAATTAAAATGAAAGTATGCCTATATAAAAATACAAAATAAAAGCATTAGGTATAATGGAGCAGTGCGACTTTGTCATCCCCCCCCCGAACTGCCGAACTGTGGGACCGTGTCATATTTTTTTTCCCTCCATCCACTATGCCGTAAAAAATAAAATAAATTTATATATATATATATATATATATATATATATATATATATATATATATATATATATATATATATATATATATTAGTGCTGTCAAAAATGTCGCATTATTAACGCGTTAACTTGACTCAATTTTAACGGCGGTAATTTTTTTTATCGCGAGATTAACGCTCTGTGACATGATGCCACGCCCCACACAGCCAGAGTCCTCTGCCCTCCCCCGAAGAGCCATGGTGCTCGGCTTAGGTTTCGTTTTCCCATCGGCGGCTCCAGCCCCACTTTGCAGTGGCTGTGACAAGACGTGTTATGCTCTGCAATTAAAAAAAACATTGGTACAACCAGTGTTCGAACTATGCCGATATTTTCGGGGGGGTCCCTTATTTTCCCTTGGGGGGGGGGGTGCTTGCGCTTGTCTCAAAGCGCGGCTCTCCATCACGCGCTCACTTCGGATATGCAAATGCTTCCCGTTACACACGATTGCTATGTCAATAAACATCATTTTGCCAATATTTTAGAGACCCCCCCAACATTTCCCAAATCATGTTTTCAAGGGATCTCATGTCTGTTTCAGGGGATCTCAGATCCCCCGTGTACCCCCGTAGTTCGAACGGTGAGCAAGCCCATTCACTTTTTTATGCTGGTAGGAGAATTACAATGGTTTTTCATGTGACAAAAATGTACGATTAAATTGCGATTAATCGCGAGTTAACTATGACAGTTGTGACGTTAATCGCGATTAAATATTTTAATCGCTTGACAGCACTATATATATATAAAAGATGCTAAGATGCTAGCTGGATCAGCGTACATGGAGAGGCACAACCAAGTGGCTGGGATAGTATACAGGAACATCTGCAACCAGTATGGAATAGAAGTACCCAAGTCCCAATGGGCCATACCACAGAAGGTGGCTGAGAACAACAGGGCCAAGGTTCTGTGGGACTTCAGCTTCCAGACTGACAAACAGATCCTGGCTAACCAACCGGACATAGTGGTGGTGGACAAAGAGCAGAAGAGGGTGGTGGTGATAGATGTGGCGATCCCAGCTGACGCCAACATCAGGAAGAAGGAACATGAGAAACTTGAGAAGTATCAAGGGTTGAAAGAGCAGCTGGAACAGATGTGGGAGGTCAAGGGTTGCGTGGTCCCCGTGGTAGTGGGGGCACTTGGGGCAGTAACCCCCAAACTGGGAGAGTGGCTCCAGCAAATCCCAGGAACAACATCTGAAGCCTCAGTCCAGAAGAGCGCAGTCCTAGGAACATCGAAGATACTGCGCAGAACCCTCAAACTCCCAGGCCTCTGGTAGAGGACCCGAGCTTGAGGATGACATGGATACCACCCCCCGCCGGGGGTGAGAAGGAGATTTTTTTATATATAAAATCCATGGCTCCAGCTGGCTTTTAAACGTTCATAACTCGGCCACCGGAGGTTCCAGCGAAGCCAAATTTTACAGGCACCCCCCTCTACTCCAGCCCTTTTGAACCAGCACAGGCATGGCCCGGTAGGACGGCGCCTCGGCACATTATTCACCACCACACAAGCACTGTTTAGTGACTTAAGTTTCAATTTGATCCACGGTTCAAGCTGGCTTTTAAATGTTCATAACTTGGACATCGAAGGTCGCAGCGAAGCCAAATTTTATAGGCATTTCTGGACAGAAATCACCGTCTGATGCAATTGAATACATACCTGAACAATGCTTACTGTATGTTAATTCTTGCGAACGTTACAATGACGGACAGATTGTTTTACAATTTTAGGTAGAAAAAAACTGACCGCCCTTGTGTTCATGCGTCGAAGGGCCGGATGTAAACAACCGCTTGCACATTCGCAGTATATGTCGTCGATTCCTTCAGGTGCCTATAAAACAGAGATTCACTTCAGAATGAAAGGCAAACGTTGGGCCTTCACAGTGGACAGAAACGATGTTCGCTTGTCAAATCGGCCTGTTGCAATGCGAAAGATCTCATCTCATCTCATTATCTCTAGCTGCTTTATCCTGTTCTACAGGGTCGCAGGCAAGCTGGAGTCTATCCCAGCTGACTACGGGCGAGAGGCGGGGTACACCCTGGACAAGTCGCCAGGTCATCACAGGGCTGCCACATAGACACACAACCATTCACACTCACATTCACACCTACGGTCAATTTAGAGTCACCAGTTAACCTAACCTGTATGTCTTTGGACTGTGGGGGAAACCGGAGCACCCGGAGGAAACCCACGCAGACACGGGGAGAACATGCAAACTCCACACAGAAAGGCCCTCGCCGGCCACGGGGCTCGAACCCGGACCTTCTTGCTGTGAGGCGACAGCGCTAACCACTACACCACCGTGCCGCCCCAATGCAAAAGATATTCTCGATAATTAAAAATATTTCCAAACGAAGAACTATAGAGTAAGTGGTGCGTAACTGCAAGCACAAAACAAATTAAAGCCGCAAGCGGCCTCGACGGGCCCTCGCGCCAGCGGCCAAGGGGGGCGGGGGCATGCGTCCCCGCGAAATACCTTCCACAGCTTCTTCGGCAAGAGACATTACTCCCGCAATGGCGACAAAGAACAGAATTGGACACATGGCAACGATAGGGTCTCGCACTGAACGGTGCTCGGGCCCTAATAATAATAGCGCCCTAATAAGGGTCTTGTAAAGAGTTTGCTTGCCAAGTTTGACAAATCAGAAGCTGCAATATCATTTCTGCCATAACCAGCACCCCCAGGGGCGAAAGTGCACAAAATTAGGCGTACATGTCAGGTGAGCTATGAAGAGTTTGCGTATGAAGTTTGATGACAATTGAGTAAATAGAAGATGAGATATAGATTTTTGAAGAATAAAATTTTTGGTTTTTCCCATGTCAGGAGGTGGCGCTATGCTGTACATGAGCGATTATGAGTTGGAAAAATAAGTGTCTACAACAGCAACGCACTATCACAAGGTAGTGGTGTGAAGGATAAGCATTATGGAATTATTTACCAAAAACCCGTTTTGGAGCAATTGCGTCGGCCAAAAACAGCACCCCCCATGGACGAAAATTCCCAAAATGTGGTATACATGACATGGGAGGTAGGAAGAGGGTGGCCGTGAAGTTTGACCAAATTTGAGGAAAGACTGGAATTTTTGCCCAAAAATAGCGCCCCCAGTAGCGAAATATCACAGAAAGTGGGTAACATGTCCGAAGGCCAATGAGTGATCTGCGTGTGAAGTATGAGCAGTTTTGAGCAAGTAGAAGATTTGTTATGAATTCTTAAGCATGTAAAATGTTGCATTGAAAATTGTTCGACGTATAACTTCTGAACGGTTTATGCTACGTGAAACCTATTTAGTAACTTTTGTCAGACATGTCTGTAGATGATGTGTATCAATTTTGGTGACATTCCTATGAACGGTCTAGGAGGAGTTGCGCCGTCTTCGTGGCCATGCATTTCGCACAAAAGTGAAATTACCTCACTTCCTGTTCGGCGTGGCTAATGCATTGGCATTACATTTTTGTCCGGCTTAGTGAGATACATGTGCATACCAAATGGCATGCCACTACTACAAACTACATGGCAACCAGGCACCTTAATGCGGGAGGCCAAAATCACAACGAGTTAGGGGGCGCTAGAGAGGCCCTGAGGCCCGCCTGGATCTGGGCTTCTGGTTCTCAGTAGCGGTGGCAGTCTAAGAAAAAGGAGCCAAATTTCATGCATTGTCGACCATGGCAAGCGCCCCAATAAGGGTCTTGTAAAGAGTTTGCTTGGCAAGTTTGACAAATCAGAAGCTGCAATATCATTTTTGCCATAACCAGCACCCCCAGGGGCGAAAGTGCACAAAATTTGGCGTATACGTCAGGTGAGCTATGAAGGGTTTGCGTATGAAGTTTGATGACAATTGAGTAAATAGAAGATGAGATATAGATTTTTGAAGAATAAATTTTTTGGTTTTTCCCATGTCAGTAGGTGGCGCTATGCTGTACATGAGCGATTATGAGTTGGAAAAATAAGTGTCTACAACAGCAACGTACTATCACAAGATAGTGGTGTGAAGGCAAAGCATAACGGAATTATTTACCAAAAACCCGTTTTGGAGAAATTGCGCCGGCCAAAAACAGCGCCCCCCATGGACGAAAATTCCCAAAATGTGGTATACATGACATGGGAGGTAGTAAGAGGGTGGCCGTGAAGTTTGACCAAATTTGAGGAAAGAGTGGATTTTTTGCCCAAAAATAGCGCCCCCAGTGGCGAAATATCACAGAAATTGGGTAACATGTCAGAAGCCCAATGAGTGATAAGCGTGTGAAGTATGAGCAGGTTTGAGCAATTAGAAGATTTGTAATGAATTTTTTAGCATGTAAAATTTTGAAGTGAAAATTGATTGACATATAACTTCTGAACGGTTTATCCTACGTGAAACGTATTTAGTAACTTTTGTCAGCCATGTCCGTAGATGATGTGTATCAATTTTGGTGACATTCCTATGAACGGTCTAGGAGGAGTTGCGCCGTGTTCGTGGCCATGCATTTCGCACAAAAGTGAAATTACCTCACTTCCTGTTGGGCGTGGCAAATGCATTGGCATTACATTTTTGTCCGGCTTAGTGAGATACATATGCGTACCAAATGGCATGCCAGTACTACAAACTATATGGCAACCAGGCACCTTAATGCGGGAGGCCAAAATCACAACGACTTAGGGGGCGCTATAGAGGCCCTGAGCCCCGGCCAAGTTTGGGCTTTTGGTTCTGAGTAGCGGTGGCAATTCTCGGGAGTGGTGCCAAATTTCGTGCGTTTTCGCCCATGGCAAGCGCCCCGAAAATGGCCCAACAGCGGAGAAAAATAAAGAAGAAGAAGAAGACGGAAGAATAATAATAGTGAACTCTTACAAGAACAATAGGGCCTTCGCCCATAGGGCTCGGGCCCTAATCAATCACACAGTTCTGACATTCTGGGACCAGTTGTGAACGTTACGATGGTGGACAGAATCCATGAAACGTTTGCAATTAGAATAATGCATTGCATTGGGCTAGTGGGACGATTTTCTGTCCACGTAGGACACGTTTTTGGGAATAAAATCTTTTTTATTGAAAAAAGTACAAAATAAAAAACAACAAGTATGCTTTAGCTGCTAGGTAAACTTATTTTTTGTTCATTTGGGACGTTTTCTTTGAAATACAGAGGACGAGACGGTTTTTTGTAGGCTTTTCAAGAAAACTCATCTGATGAGAACACTTTCTGTGGAATCTGCCTGCAGCAAAAAGTGGCTCTACAAAGTATTGGCTCGGGGGGGCATAATACTTATGCACACTCCAGATTTCTGGGTTGTTTTTTTTCCCATCTTAATTATTATTTGTGTCACAAATTTAAAAAAAAATTGCACCTTTAAAGTGGTCGGCATGTTGTGTAAATCAAATGGTGCTAACCCTCCAAAATCCATTTTAATTCCAGCTTGTAATGCGACAAAACAGGACAAACACCAAGGGGGATGAATACTTTTGCAAGACACTGTATTCCAAAATAATGATAATAATAATAATAATAATAATAATAATAATTCCACTTCTTTCTTTTACATTCGGATGCATCACAAATAAATGAAACTGAATCAACGGTAAGATCAAGATTCAATAGTTGTTTATTAATTTGGCAAAAGCTTTTTACCTCAAACCAAGGCTATCAGTAGCTACGGTTCTAATTATTTTGCTACATAAAAATAACGAACATTGTCTTTGACACAATTTCATCAGGAATTTTATGTAACTGCGACCATATTTTTTCTTTTTTTTTTTCCATCATTAACCACATCGAACCACACAAACACAACTGGTGCCCCTTTTCCACCAAAGCAGTTCCAGGGCTGGTTCGGGGCCAGTGCTTAGTTTGGAACCGGGTTTTCTGTTTCCACTGACAAAGAACTGGCTCTGGGGCCAGAAAAACCGGTTCCAGGCTAGCACCAACTCTCTGCTGGGCCAGAGGAAAGAACCGCTTACGTCAGCGGGGGGGCGGAGTTGTTAAGACCAACAACAATAACAAGACCGCGAAAGGTCGCCATTTTTAAGAGACGAGAAGCAGCAGCTGTACAAACGCCAAGTCGTCCGTTATTATTATTATTATTATTGTTGTTGCTGCTGCTTCTTCCGTGTTGTTTTTGCTTCGATATTCGCGCCAAGGTTTATGCAAACGTAGCGACGTAACTGACGTATACAGCGACGTAATGACGTGGCTTCCCTTAGCACCGCGAGCTATGGAAAAGCAAACTGGTTCTCAGCTGGCTCGCAAGTTGAACGAGTTGTGAACCAGCACCGGCCCCGAACCAGCCCTGGAACTGATTTGGTGGAAAAGGGGTATGGGAGAACTGAATATCGTCCTTTTTCATACCAATCTGACTTCTACCTCAGCTAATTTCCATCATGGTGCAAAAATGATCTGATTATAAAATCACATGAGACCAGGTGCTCTTTTGTATCATGGTATTTCCTCGAGTCTGTCCAGTTGCACTGGTTTGGTTGGTTTTTGGTGTAGCACTAAATTTATGTTTAATAACAGCATTTGTCCTGTCAAACATTTTCTCGACATTTTTTTTCCTTGGAATTTTGTGTATCAGGAAACAATTTATTTGCTAATTTAATGAAAAATAGTTGCTAATAAATGCCATTTCTATTTCTGTCGATTGAACTCAAACCCTTTCTGCTGAAATGCTAAAAGCATTTAGCATTCAAATGCTGAGAATGCTAAGGTTTCGGCCTTATTAGCTAAAACAAAAGAAAAAGAAAATTTGTAGTTCTGTCAAAATAGATGGATTATTGGCACCAATCCACAAAAAAAAATCTATTTGTTCCAATCAGCAATTTAGATACAAGTTAATATTTTAGCTATTTTATATGCTACACATTAGTATTTTAGCTGGGGCTAGCAATATTGCGGTCAGAATTTTAGTTAGCTAGTATTTTCTGGAATAATTTCTAGCACTATTCAAGACGTACTGTATGTAATCTTGTGTCTGGACACTGCTAAAACTCCTCCATTTTAGATCTTCGACATCAGCGTTATGAAGGACCGTGCTGCTGTGTGATACTGGTTAACAATGCAAACTACAAAGTTTCAACTCGGTAATTTATTCAGACTTGAAGTTTTAAAACCAAACCCAGGCACCTAAAAGCGATGACACGGTCAAGTCATGGCGCAGATGAATAAAGGCCTGTTAAGATGGAGTCAGTAACAACACAGCTGTTAAACAGCTCAGACGGGGGCTCTGTCCCAAACCAGAGAACCCATTCACACCGAGTGTTCTTGATAAACTTGAGCCACTGAAGTCCTCAACTGCACACGAACATAGCAGAAGAGGATTCTGGTGCAGACATCATGACTGGAACATAAGCAGATAGACAGACAGGAAAAGACAGAGACAGACAGACTGATAGACCATCTCAATATAAATAAATAGACAGAAAGGCAACAAGAGACAGACTGATAGACCAAGAGCCAAACAGGCAGACAGATAGATGGATAGACAGTCAGACAAACAGATGAAGATAAACAAGAACATATAAAGAAACAGACAGAAAGGAACAGACAGACAGACATAGACAGGTGACTGAAAAGACAAGAAACAGACAGACGGATGGATGGACATTACAAAAGACAGACAGACATGACAAAAGAGACAGAGAGACAGATATTACAAGACAGACCAACAGACAAACATTTCAAAAGACAGAGACACTACAAAAGACAGACAGATATTACAAAAGACAGAGTGAGAGAGAGAGAGAGAGAGAGAGATACACACACACACACACACACACACACACATTACAAAAGACAGAGAGACAGACATTAAAAAAGACAGACAGAGAGACAGACATTACAAAAGACAGACAGAGTGAGGGAGAGACACACACACACACACACATTACAAAAGACAGAGAGACAGACATTACAAAAGACAAACAGTGAGAGAGACACACACACACACTACAAAAGACAGAGACAGACATTACAAAAGACAGACAGATATTACAAAAGACAAACAGAGCGAGAGAGAGAGACATTACAAAAGATAGACAGACAGACAGACATTACAAAAGACAGACAGACAGACATTACAAAAGACAGACAGACAGACAGAGAGACAGACAGACAGAGAGACAGACAGAGACAATAAAAAAAGACAGAGACAGCCATTAAAAAAAAGAGAGAGAGAGAGAGACAGACATTAAAAAAAGACACAGACAGGACAGACAGAGAGACATTAAAAAAAGACAGACAGAGAGACAGACATTGTAAAAGACAGACAGACAGAGTAAAAGACAGACAGACAGAGTAAAAGACAGACAGACAGACATTACAAAAGACAAGTAGAGCGAGAGAGACAGACATTACAAAAGACAGACAGACAGACATTACAAAGGACAGACAGACAGAGACAGACAGACATTAAAAAAGACAGACAGGACAGAGAGACATTAAAAAAGACAGAGACAGACAGACAGACAGACAGACAGAAAAAAAGACAGAGACAGACAGAGAGACATTAAAAAAGACAGACAGGACAGAGAGACATTAAAAAAGACAGAGACAGACAGACAGACAGACAGACAGACAGACAGAAAAAAAGACAGAGACAGACAGACAGACATTAAAAAAAGACAGACAGGCAGGCAGGCATTAGATAGATAGATAGATAGATAGATAGATAGATAGATAGATAGATAGATAGATAGATAGATAGATAGAACTTTTCCTTCTTCTGAATACTTATGGAAGGCCCTGTAAACAGTGGTCGTATCGCGCCTATCGTGCCTGATGGGCACATTTGTTTGTTTTCCTGCTCGTCCACACCTCACACATCACCACCTCATTATCACATCTTTCACAAGGTTAAAATACGTGTCAGAGCTGCAACACACACCGTGATTAAAGAAGCAGTGTGAGAAAGCACTGGACTGGAGGCCCCTAAAATCAGCACCGTCTAAGACAGAAGTGGTGTCGGGTGAAAAAATGAAATACGGTAACAGAATGAGAGGAGAAGGAGGAGGTGTGAAGGCTGTCAGAGAGAAATGGGGGAACATAATTAGCAGGGCATGCAAACGCAGATCCTGCTCATGTTGCCAGATTGGGTAGTGTCACCTCAAAATGGGTTGATCACACCAGGGTGGACAAAATACCATTACACCGTTTCACACTGGGGGACATTCAACAGTTTTGTTTTTAACACTAACGCTTGTCACAGTGTTGAAGATGATCCAGATAAAACCTTTTCCAGATTCTATATCGGACTGAACAATAACGGGGTCTCTGAATTAGATTACGTGATGAAGCTCCTCTTATGATTTAAAAAAAAAAAGACAATTTCTGTTTAGACTGTCAATCAAAAATGGGGTTGCATAAACATAAATATAAAGAAGCTCTGAGTATAACGGTATGACGTGTCAGGAGAAAAGGAAGAAGTGGAGTTTGGAGTCGTTCGTGGTTGGGTGAACAAGGACAGATGTGAGCTTGTGGTAGAAAGGACATGTTTTGCTGTCCATTAGCCTGCCTGGTACATTTGCAACTCACTGCATAAGAGGCCACAAAGGTACGCTGGTTATGTGATATTAAAGGTGCGAACTGAAAAGTTTAATTCTGGTCAAAATGTTCTATTTCTGTTGCTGTTGGAGTTTTGAGATGTTTCGCTGCTGCACACACTATGTATCCTGTGTGTAACTGTTTTGCCGAGATAAAAAGTGTCCCGCATTTTACAATATTTTCCAGAGATTGCCAAAGCAAGTGAGCAACAAGATCACGTGACCACCGTGGGGCGTGTTTGAACCAAACTACTTTTAACCAAAACAACTCAAGGCCAATTTATGCTGACAACCCAGTCCTCGCAGATGGCGTCGCAGACAGCGTCTGCAAAACTCCCCCCCCTTCGCAGACGCTCTGCGCGCACCTCCCAAAAATTGTGACCACCGCAGACAGCCTTGCAGACAAGAGGGCTCTGATTGGTCCACTCTACATCCGCTGTACACGCACTTCCGCTTCCCGGTTTGGTTTGTTTTCACGACCGCCATTTTTAAAAAACACGAGCGAAGATGGAGCAGCACGAAGAGCGGTTGATCGAGGAAGTACGTACATCTATACGACTCCAGCTCTAGTCATTATAAGGACAGCGCATACTCCAATAATTTGTGGAGGGAGATATCGCAGAATCTGGGCATGGATAGCGATTTCGTGACCCCTTGCGTTGTGGCGGTGAATAACATCGCGCACGCCTATTACTCCCCGCTCAACAATAAATTACAACTGTCTGCGAAAAGCTATCTGCGAAAGCCTTGTCGCAAGAGCATGCAGAGGCCCTCAGCGTGGGCAAACATGGCGGACTCGGCTCTCCCGCCAGCGGAAAAGTAAAGGAAAGCCTGCTTAATGAGTGCAACTGCAAGATAGAGCAAAGTTAGATGACGTGTCATTTTCCTGTACAGATAACTAAATCATTCTAGCTAGCGCTTAGCTATCTTAACCTTAGGCCCCGGTCACACCACCCGAACTTTGCTGGAGTGTTCCTTGAACGGTAGGGAGGGGGGGCCGAATTTCGACAACGCTCGTCACCGCGCACAAAATGGGAAAAAAAAAATCGAAAACACGGGCGTTGGCTTAGCGGTGCACCGCTGAAGCCGGCATTGCTTTAGCGTTGGTTTAGCGGTAGCGAGCGTTGGTATAGCGGTGTTCTGCGCATGCGGGCTTTGGCTCGGCGGGGGTATAAAGTTGGTTTAGCACCAATCATAGCAAGTCTCTCAGCATCCATGGCGATACAGTTTTACTGTAACTTTGAGCAAATTCGATATAGATGAGGTCTGAACTCAACGGCAGCTCGATTCCAAATGAGCTCCTGGTCCATTTCTCCCGTATTTATAGCCAAATTCTGGTCCCGTTCCGACACCGCTATACCAACGCCAAACCAAAGTTCATCGCCGCCATGAATAGCTGCTTCAACGCCCGACACCGTTCCAGCAACCCCGTGTCCGCTCGTAAAACGCTTACAACCGCTCCACCGAAGTTTGTGCAACGTTTAATCGCCGCCCGGGCAACGCTGGTAAAGCAGCGGTGGTCCAGCGTTCAAGATTTCTGCGTTGGCCTAGCGGACCCAAGCGTCCACGAACTTGCGTCTAGCGGTGCCAAACTTTGACTGGGTGTTGGTGGAGCGGGGGTGAACTTTGCCGGGGCGGAAAATTGCCCCCTCCTCACCGCTCGCAATATTTTGTGCAGCTCAAAACTTTCGGAGCGGTAGGAGGGCCCCTCGAGAAACATCAGCGGTGGCCGAGCGTATACGGCGTTGCTTTAACGGGGCCAACTTTTGTTAAACGGTGGTGAACGGTTACGAGCGGTGATGAATTTTTTTCACCGCTCCAGGAACGCTCCAGCAAAGTTCAGGCGGTGTGACCGGGGCCTTAGAATGCATGAGCTTGACTCCACGGTAGCGAGTGAGTATGGAGTTACACACCTAACGTTTTGATCTTACAAAGAAAGAAACGATAACACAAAAGCAGTAACAGAGAAAAGATATATTCGTCTTTTGTTTCCGCGAATGTCAACCACGAATTACATCACTCCGACTCAAAACTCTCCAAAGTCGATGCAGAGTCACGATGTTTTCCACGTCTTGGAGTGACGCAGTTCCAGAATTATGTTAATTAGCTAAAGCTCCTCGCGTTCGGCTGTTTCCTGTTTCCGTAGGGCCGTACTGTTTACCTCAAGAGGTCGGAAAACAGTCCCAAAATGGAGGAAAGCAACCCTTGGGAGATCAAAATGATCACATCTTATCTGCAGGACAGAGGAAAATGGCATGCATAATTTAAAAATTAAAAATAAAAATTCAGACGACTTTGCAGTCAGCACCTTTAAATGATGCCAGGATTTTAAAACGATCACCTGCTCAAACTTACACATAAAAAAATTTGCGATTCAAGTTTTGCAACATCCTGCGTCGAACTACTCTTGGTGACTTTGCGACAAATATTGCCGCAGATCACGTGTTATTCAGACTTTAATCAACACTTCTGACATTGCCACAACTTTGTCGATCATAGGCGGCACGGTGGTGTAGTGGTTAGCATGGTCGCCTCACAGCGAGAAGGTTCTGGGTTCGCGCCCAGCGGCTGACAGGGGCCTTTCTGTGTGGAGTTTGCATGTTCTCCCCGTGTCTGTGTGGGTTTCCTCCAGGTGCTCTGGTTTCCCCTACAGTCCAAAGACATGCAGGTTAGGTTAATATGGGACGGCCTTGGGCCGAGGTGCCCTTGAGCAAGGCACCGAACTCCCAACTGCTGCCCGGGTGCTGTTAGCATGGCTGCCCACTGCTCTGGGTATGTGTGTGTGTTCACTGCTTCAGATGGGTTAAAGGGCATATTCTGGACCAATTTCGTGGTTTTTTTTTTTTATATGAAAGTATGTCCCTTTACACACTCATCCAGAAGGGTAATTTTGCACAAGGCCATCTGTCTACAGCAGAAAAAAAATTAATAAAACAACAAAACGCGTCTGGAAAAATCCCAAGGGAGTCTGGAGCCAGATTCGTGACGTCACCTGCGGAAGCGCCAGCAGGCTGCGCGAGCTTTGCACGGTTTCAGTGCACAGCCTGTGTAGACCAAGCGCTCCCATTTCTCTCTCATTGTCCGGTCTTTTGGGAAACGATGAGTACTAATCCCATCAAGATTGGTGTTGCGACACCCTCCTACGATACATCTGTTAACCATTTTAATAATTACACAATAACATTGAAGAAATTTGCAGAAAACCACCAGGTCGTTTTCTCATAAACAAACCAGCGCTGACGTAGGATTCAGAGGGAGGCGTCCCGCACACGACGTCACGAAAATCAATGTTTCCCGGGAAATCCAAACGCCAAGTTTTTTCAGAGGCGGACCAATTCGCCTCAAATGGCTCAATTTCAACTGAATTTTTCTGGTATTGTGCAAGGTAAAAAAAATTGCAAAGAATGCAGAATGTTACAGATCTCATCTCATCTCATTATCTCTAGCCGCTTTATCCTGTTCTACGGGTCGCAGGCAAGCTGGAGCCTATCCCAGCTGACTACGGGCGAAAGGCGGGGTACACCCTGGACAAGTCGCCAGGTCATCACAGGGCTGACACATAGGTGGGGTTTACATTAGACCGTATCAGCGGATCATCAGATTAACGTTTTTAAAACGATTAGCGTGCACACAGCAACACCAATACACGATTTGCGTGCACACAGCAACGCCAATACACGGATACGCTCGGCTCCGCAGGCATCCTGCGCTCCAAATCACTCCGCCCTGAACAGCGAGTGCCCTCTGGAGGGTGCGCACTCCGGCCTTGCGCAGCTCACAAAGCACGCGAGTGAAGCGCACGAGCAGTGATTCGGGACTGAGCCGCTGTGTGTGTGATCCCAGCGCATATCACTTACCACTTGCAAGTGGAAGGATGGCAAGCCTAAAGACAATCATAACTACACAATGGGCAGTATTTGCATCAGTATTTGCAGTATTTTCATACTTTTATACTCTTTAATGAAAGGTGATACAAGGCGGAAGTCTGCGCCGTTTTTCAGCAGTCGCGTCACATGACCAACGCCAGCGAATCAGGAAGGTGGATGTCACAGTGACGTTGTCCAATGACGACGCCAGCTAGAGCTCAGCACAGCGTATCCGCGTATTCTCAATGTTTACACAGCACCGGACCAGACACGATCTAGATTGAATACGTGGACCCTGACGGATTCCCGTTTCCCGGCGTTTCCAGGCGTTTTAATGTAAACGGACAGTGCATCCGCGAAGAAAACGAGACAGATACGGTCTAATGTAAACTTGGCCATAGACACAGACAACCATTCACACTCACATTCACACCTACGGTCAATTTAGAGTCACCAGTTAACCTAACCTGCATGTCTTTGGACTGTGGGGGAAACCGGAGCACCCGGAGGAAACCCACGCGGACACGGGGAGAACATGCAAACTCCGCACAGAAAGGCCTTCGTCAGCCACGGGGCTCGAACCCGGACCTTCTTGCTGTGAGGCGACAGCGCTAACCACTACACCACCGTGCCGCCCAATGTTACAGATATTTGAGCAAAGTTTAATATAAAATAGGAGAATTACATTGATCTTGCTCCTGAATTTACCCGTGATACGCACTTTAAATGCGGCTGAAAAACGGCATACTTTAGATATTTTCTTCTTGAAACTGGGTTCACACTGATCACTTTAACCCAGAGTTAAAGTTTGAGCTGGATTTTAGTATAACGGAGTGTAAGGACACAATCTGGCAACCCTGCAATGCTGCTATACGGCATCATGAGCGACTGGTGGGGGATCAATCCCCGCAAAAATAACGCCAACAACTCCAGAAACAACAGACTCGGGTTGCCAGATTGTGTAAAATCAAATCCCATGGCTGTTTTAATTGCACTCTGGTTGAAAAGAAAAAAAAAATCTCTCGAGGTGACATATGTTGTATATATATATATATATATATATATATATATATATATACACACACACATACACACACGGCTGTTTTTAAGTGAACTGGTTAGGGGTTAAAACAGGTCAACTCTGGCAACCCTACATAGTCGAGCTTGCAACCAAAAAAAGCACGAAATGACCAAAGTGGCCAGCATTAACACAAAGAGAGTGAGGTTGCCAGATTGTGCGGATGCTTTACAGTCCAATGATTGTTCAAAATGACTTTAAAACACGCCATTATGCTGCGATATGAATATAATCCTGTCAGGAATACCTGAAGGTGGGTGTGGCCATGGAGTCCTTCCTGTCATGAGGATGCATTTATCATGCCAATCAACCACTGTTTATAATGTGAAGGCATGGCCTTGTGGGAGTTATTCACTTTAACTTGCATGCACTATTTATTATTTATTTATTTGTCCTTTTTTTATTCCTTAGAAAAAAAAACTTACTCAGGTACCTAAATGCACCATTTGTTGTTGTTGTTGATCATGTCCCTGCAGTTATTCAAGCAAAAAGTAGCATATAAAGGAGGAATCCGTCGCAATCTGGCAACACATGAGGACAGCCAGGCTCGTCCCGACCCACACACACACACACACACACATGCCCTCGGAGAGAGAAAAACACTTTCGGAGACATTTAATCACTTTTCACGAGCGTCCCGAGCGCACCGGTTGTGCACGCGACCACGTTACCTGTCGAGCCGCCGTCGAGTTTCAGTCCGAAGCGGTTTTGTTTGACGGTATATCGGTGTCCTCGCGCGGCTGTCCGCTCGCTCGCCCTCGTTTCCTCGCTGTTTAACTGAAGCCTGGAAAAAAAAAAAAAACGATAACAGAAAGCGAAGCAGCCAGACCGCCTCCACGCGCGCTCCCGAGACAGGAGCGCGCGGCGCGTTCACGTGCAGCTGATACCTTTGGTTGTGTTTTGTAGGGGTCTGGGAGTCATTCGAGTTGATCCATTTGGATCTTTTGAGTGATTGTATTCATGTGAGTCAGTTCAGTTGAAAAAGATATATTCAGTGATTCAGTCACTCACTCATTCATTCACTGATTCATTCATTCACTCATTAATTTACTGATTCATTCGCTCATTCATTCACTTACTGATTCATTCATTCACTCATTCATTCACTTACTGATTCATTCACTCATTCATTCACTTACTGATTAATTCATTCACTCATTCATCCACTTACTGATTCTTTCATTCACTCATTCATTCACTTACTCATTCACTCATTCATTCACTTACTGATTAATTCATTCACTCATTCATTCATCCACTTACTGATTCATTCACTCATTCATTCACTTACTGATTAATTCATTCACTCATTCATCCACTTACTGATTCTTTCATTCACTCATTCATTCACTTACTCATTCACTCATTCATTCACTTACTGATTAATTCATTCACTCATTCATTCATCCACTTACTGATTCATTCACTCATTCATCCACTTACTGATTCGTCCATTCACTCATTCATTCACTTACTGATTAATTCATTCACTCATTCATCCACTTACTGATTCGTTCATTCACTCATTCATTCACTTACTGATTAATTCATTCATTCACTTACTGATTAATTCATTCACTCATTCATCCACTTACTGATTCATTCACTCATTCATCCACTTACTGATTCATTCACTCATTCATTCACTTACTGATTAATTCATTCACTCATTCATCCACTTACTGATTCATTCATTCACTCATTCATTCACTTACTGATTAATTCATTCATTCACTTACTGATTAATTCATTCACTCATTCATCCACTTACTGATTCATTCACTCATTCATCCACTTACTGATTCATTCACTCATTCATTCACTTACTGACTAATTCATTCACTCATTCATCCACTTACTGATCCGTTCATTCACTCATTCATTCACTTACCCATTCACTCATTCATTCACTTACTGATTAATTCATTCACTCATTCATCCACTTACTGATTCATTCACTCATTCATCCACTTACTGATTCATTCACTCATTCATTCACTTACTGACTAATTCATTCACTCATTCATCTACTTACTGATTCATTCATTCACTCATTCACTTGTTGATTCATTCATTCACCCATTCATTCATTTGATGATTCATTCATTCACTCATTCATTCATTGATTCATTCACTTATTCATTTACTGATTTGGTCATTTACTGATTCATTCATTCACTCATTCACTTACTGATTCATTCATTCACTCATTCATTTATTCACACATTCATTTACTGATTCATTCATACACTCATTCATTTACTGATTCATTCATTCATTCACTTATTCATTTACTGATTCATTCATTCACTCATTTATTCACTGATTAATTCATTAACTGACTCATTCATTCACTCATTCATTGACTGATTCATTCACTCATTCACTGATTCATTTACTGATTCATTCATTCACTCATTTATTCACTGATTAATTCATTAACTGACTCACTCATTTATTCATTGACTGATTCATTCATTCACTCATTCATTCACTCATTCAATAACTGATTCATTCACTCATTCATTTACTGATTCATTCATTTACTGATTCATTCATTCACTGATTTGTTCATGAATGAATTCATTAACTGATTTGTTCATTCATGAATTCACCCATTCATTCACTGAGTCATTCATTCATTCATTCATTCATTCACTCATTCACTCACCTTAATTGTGACCACTACAGTGTGGGGAAATAAGGAATTTTTAAGCAGACTATCACAGGACAGATAAATCTGAAATGTTGTCTGTCCATCCAAATTTCAGCCAAAGGCCCCAAACAATGCAGCCAGGGGTCCGGGGCCCGCCTTGGGGCCCCAGAAGCTGAAGGGCTTTCAATGCCTGGAGATGGCTTCTCATTATTTCTAGGCACATTTCTGTAATCTTCAAAGCCCAAATTAGACTAGACATTAATTGCTAATTACACGATAAATTGAATCTAATTTCCAAGAAAATCTTCATCAGAAGATTCAATATCTATATTCGCTCAAAAAGTGCAACACCTATAAAGTATATGCAATATTTCAGCTAAAAAAAAAATGAATCTTTTTCAACTGAACTGACTCACACGAATACAATCACTCAAAAGATCCGAATGGATCAATTCGAATGACTCCCAGACCCCTCCAGAACATACAGTGGCGCTTGAAAGTTTGTGAACGCTTTAGAATTTTCTATATTTCTGCATAAATATGGCCTAAAACAACATCAGATTTTCACACAAGTCCTAAAAGTAGATAAAGAGAACCCAGTTAAACAAATGAGACAAAAATATTATACTTGGTCATTTATTTATTGATGAAAATGATCCAATATTACATATCTGTGAGTGGCAAAAGCATGTGAACCTTTGCTTTCAGTATCTGGTGTGACCCCCTTGTGCAGCAATAACAGCAACTAAACGTTTGCGGAAACTGTTGATCAGTCCTGCACACCGGCTTGGAGGAATTTTAGCCCATTCCTCCATACAGAACAGCTTCAACTCTGGGATGTTGGTGGGTTTCCTCACATGAACTGCTCGCTTCAGGTCCTTCCACAACATTTCGATTGGATTAAAGTCAGGACTTTGACTTGGCCATTCCAAAACATTAACTTTATTCTTCTTTAACCATTCTTTGGTAGAACGACTTGTGTGCTTAGGATCATTGTCTTGCCGCATTACCCGCCTTCTCTTGAGATTCAGTTCATGGACAGATGTCCTCAGATTTTCCTTTAGAATTCGCTGGTATAATTCAGAATTCATTGTTCCATCAATGATGGCAAGCCATCCTGGCCCAGATGCAGCAAAACAGGCCCAAACCATGATGCTACCACCACCATGTTTCACAGATGGGATAAGGTTCTTATGCTGGAATGCAGTGTTTTCCTTTCTCCAAACATAACGCTTCTCATTTAAACCAAAGAGTTCGATTTTGATCTCATCTGTCCACAAAACATTTTTCCAATAGCCTTCTGGGTTGTCCACATGATCTTTAGCAAACTGCAGATGAGCAGCAATGTTCTTTTAGGAGAGCAGTGGCTTTCTCCTTGCAACCCTGCCATGCACACCATTGTTGTTCAGTGTTCTCATGATGGTGGACTCATGAACATTAACATTAGCCAATGTGAGAGAGGCCTTCAGTTGCTTAGAAGTTACCCTGGGGTCCTTTATGACCTTGCCGACTATTACACACCTTGCTCTTGGAGTGATCTTTGTTGGTCGACCACTCCTGAGGAGGGTAACAATGGTCTTGAATTTCTTCCATTTGTACACAATCTGTCTGACTGTGGATTGGTGGAGTCCAAACTCTTTAGAGATGGTTTTGTAACCTTTTCCAGCCTGATGAGCATCAACAACGCTTTTTCTGAGGTCCTCAGAAATCTCCTTTGTTCGTGCCATAATACACTTCCACAAACATGTGTTGTGAAGATCAGACTTTGATAGATCCCTGTTCTTTAAATAAAACAGGGTGCCCACTCACACCTGATTGTCATCCCATTGATTGAAAACACCTGACTCTAATTTCACCTTCAAATTAACTGCTAATCCTAGAGGTTCACATACTTTTGCCACTCACAGATCTGTAATATTGATCATTTTCTTCAATAAATAAATGACCAAGTATAATATTTTTGTCTCATTTGTTTAACTGGGTTCTCTTTATCTACTTTTAGGACTTGTGTGAAAATCTGATGATGTTTTAGCTCATATTTATGCAGAAATATAGAAAATTCTAAAGGGTTCGCAAACTTTCAAGCACCACTGTATACACACACACAAAACCAAACCTGGGTTAGATACTGTATGTATGCACATAATTTAGGAGAGGATAACTCAACTGTTATAGTATATATAATTTGAACCCAAGGAACAACTTGGGATGTGTGCCAGAATCACTATCCGGGGCGAACAGGCCGAAAATTACCAACCCAAGATGGCCACCAGTAGCCATATTGAAAATGTAAATTTTTGAACCACTCAGCTCAGAAGGTTGTGCAATACCTCATTTTATGGGTTTTTGGGTATGGGGAATCCATTAGTGACATCATTTTCATGATTGAAGAAAAAGAGAACAAGCTATGGTCAAGGACAAGGTAAAAAAAAAATAAAAAAAACACCAAAAATTGGCCAAAATTGCAGTTTCACAGAAAATATGAGAAAAACAGAATAACCATACTTAAAATATGAAATCATGGAACTGGGAGACTGATTGCACATAATTTGGAAGAGTATAAGAAAGCAAGCATTTGATTAATATAAAGAAATTTTATTTTCAATCATACTATTATGATCAATGGAATGTTAACTTAAAGTGAAAAATACAAAGCGTATTACTTTAGTAGGCAGCAATATCCTGAGAGAATAAATGTTTAACAGCCAACAATACAACTTTTAACATCACGTTATTACTGTTTACTGTATGTGTCACATAAACCAGGGTCAGGAACATGAAGAGTAACACAATAATAATACGGTAATACCGGCGGCCATCTTGGATTGGTAACTTTCAGGCTGTTCGCCCTGGATAGCGATTTTGGCACACATCCCAAGTTATTCCTTGGGGTCAAATTAGCCTGAGTTATCCTCTCCTAAATTATGTGCATACATGTCTAAGCCAGGTCCTAGACTAATAAAAACATGCTTAAAGTTCTACCCAAGAAAACAGTAGCACACACAGGTCAGTTCCATGTCGAGAAAAAAAGTATGGGGGGCCAAGGATGTTCCAGTTGGTTACAACTTACTCGTACAAATATATAGATACTATAATAACACTCATGAAACATTATGTCAACAATGACTATTTTTATACTATGTTTGTGATAAGTCTATAAGAAATTTAGTCATTAACAACACAGCTATTCTTACATAACGGAGTTAAAATTTTGAGTCCGAGATCCCAAGTAACTTTGGAACAAAATGACTTTTAAAATGACTCCAAACGAGACATGGTGATATCATTTGGCATTCAGACTAAAATCTGCTGGACTAGAACTTAGAAAACAGAAGAAAATAATAAAAACTCTATTAAAATATAAATCTGCATCCTACAAAGCATATGACTGACTGTAATTCTTATTATGAATAAAAAAAATGCACATAATAATAACGTAACACTGATTGGCAGTTTGGCACTGAACATAATACTGTACTGCAAAGTTTCATGTAAACTGAACTCTTAATCAACTGACTGGATCAACCAGATACTGTCGACCCTAAAACACGAGCTCAACTGCATCATACAATAAAAACAAGAGTGAATACTGAGTGTATTATTATTGTCTTATTTAGTGTGCCACTTGGGGAGAGGGCGGTGCCTGTAAAGTTTGGTGGGGCTACGACCTTTAGTGGCTGAGTTATGAATTTTTAAATCTCCATGCATGTGCGAGCAGCTGGAGCTAGGGCTCGTGCTAAAGCTTTTTGCGATCTGTGCTCGCGCCTGATGTCGGATTGGGCCAAGCCTGGCCTTGTTCAAAAGGTCTCAGGGAGAGGGATGTGTCTGTGAAGTTTGGCGGGGCTAGGACCATTGGTGGCCAAGTTATGAATTTTTAAAGGCTGGCTCAAGCCAGGGCTCATATTAAAGTTTTTGGCAAACAGCGCTCACATAGGGGTTTCAGGGGTGAATAATGGGCCGAGGTGGGGTCGTAGCAGGCCGTGCCTGTACTTGTTGGAAAGGGCTCATGGAGAGGGATGTGCCTGCAAATTTTGGCAGGGCTAGGACCATCGGTGGCAGAGTTATAAATTTTAAAGTCAAATCAAGTTTGTTTGTATAGCGCTTTTAACAATAGACATTGTCCCAAAGCAGCTTTACAGAATCTGAATGACCCAAGACATGAGCCAGTTTTATCCCGAATCTATCCCCAATGAGCAAGCCCGTGGCAACGGTGGCAAGGAAAAGCTCCCCCAGACGACACGAGGAAGAAACCTCAAGAGGAACCAGACTCAAAAGGGAACCAATCCTCACCTGGACAACAACAGACAACATGACTATAACATTAACAGTTTTAACATGAAGTCAGTTTCGTTGATGTTATAACTCTTCATTGATGGAAACTTGAGTGCAAAACTGTTCATGACAACTGCAGTCCTAAAGTTAGCAAGTCAACTGTAGTCCTCAGCCATAAAAGCATTACTGTAAGAGTCCAGAGCGTCTTCCAAGTGTGACTTTCAACTGTCCATATGGGGCCGTCCTCTACAGGAGCAATGTGATGAGACTCCAACCAGACGTAGGGCATCAGGATGGATCAGGCAGGTCCGAGGAGCAGAAGAGGTCAGCATCTCGATCTCAGGATTGACATGTAACTCAGAGGGACAGATTGGGGGAGAGAAGAGAGAGAAAACACAGGTTGTTAGGTATACCCAATGTCACCTGAATAAGTAGGTACAGTATACATTTTGCGCTGAGTAAGCAGGGACTCCGGCAAAACTAACTATGACAGCATAACTACCATAAAAGGGGAGAGCCAGAAGGTAACACAGGCATGAGGGAGCCCCGGGACATAAAGCAGCAGCCACTACACCGTCAACAAACTCGAGTGAGCAAGCGAGTGGGGACTGACAGCATCCATACATCCCGGTTTACCAAAACACTCTATGCCTGAGGACCTTCCAGATCTACACCTTTACCTCATAAACACCATTAACACAAGGCTTGACTAAACAGATATGTTTTCAGCTGAGACTTAAACACTGAGACTGTGTCTGAGTCCCGAACACTACTTGGAAGGCTGTTCCATAACTGTGGGGCTTTGTAAGAAAAGGCTCCGCCCCCTGATGTAGCCTTCACTATACGAGGTACCAGCAGATAGCCTGCACCTTTTGATCTAAGTAGGCGTGGCGGGTCATAGAGGAGCAGACGTTCACTCAGGTACTGTGGTGCGAGACCATTCAGTGCTTTAAAGGTCAATAGTAGTATTTTATAATCAATACGGAATTTGATTGGGAGCCAGTGCAGTGTGGATAAGACAGGGGTGATGTGGTCATATTTTCTAGTTCTAGTAAGGACTCTTGCTGCTGCATTTTGAACTAACTGGAGCTTGTTTATGCACTTATTGGAACATCCAGACAGTAAGGCATTACAATAATCCAACCTGGAGGTAACGAAAGCATGAACTAGTTTTTCTGCGTCGTATAGTGGCATTGAATTTCTTATCTTAGCAATATTTCTGAGATGAAAGAAAGCTATCCGGGTAATGTTATCAATGTGAGTTTCGAATGAAAGGCTGGGGTCAATAATCACTCCGAGGTCTTTTACTGCTGCACGTGAAGAAACAGAAAGGCCATCCAGAGTTACTGTGTAATCAGAAAACGGGGGCCCCTGTTTCACAGGCCGTGTTATGACATAATGTATTCGCCCAGTGTAACATTTGAAAGAAAATTAGAAGTAGATAAGACCCATATCTTTACAATTTTTCATGGGCCATCCAGTTTGATGCTTTTGAAATACAGACAGACAAATGTGAAAATTACCGGTAAATGTCCACCGGACTGGCCTTATTTCTTTCACTATGACTGATCCACTAGCGTTCACACTAGCAAGCTACAAGTTGCTGAAATCCACAAAATCTCTCTCTCTCTCTCTCTCTCTCTCTCACACACACACTTTAACCACACATACATGCTCACACAGCTGCTACATGAGCAACATTGTTCATTGTTCGCTCGCCAGCATCTGGAGGATTGAATACGGAATCCACTAAACAGCACATCAGAGCTGAAACATCTGGTTTCCAAGTCAAACCGTAATGTTTAACTGTTTCACGTACAGTGACATTAAACGCAGTGTTTCTCTTAAAACTTTCCGCTGTTGTCGTGATGGTTATCATGATCTTTGTGTTAAATTGAAAACTCTGACCTTATCTGTTTATTGTATAGTTGGCTTGTTCTTGGGATTTTTTACATTTTATTTTAATTTTTAATTCTATTTTATGTTGTACAGTATGTCTTTTTCTTTTTGCATGCCTGATAACTTGCTGCTGTAACAAAACAATTTCCCAGCTTGGGATCAATAAAGTAAATCTATCTATCTATCTATCTATCTATCTATCTATCTATCTATCTATCTACAACCCCGATTCCAAAAATGTTGGGACAAAGTACAAATTGTAAATAAAAACGGAATGCAATAATTTACAAATCTCAAAAACTGCTACTGTATTCACAATAGAACATAGACAACATATCAAATGTCGAAAGTGAGACATTTTGAAATTTCATGCCAAATATTGGCTCATTTGAAATTTCATGACAGCAACACATCTCAAAAAAGTTGGGACGGGGCAATAAGAGGCTGGAAAAGTTAAAGGTACCAAAAAGGAACAGCTGGAGGGCCAAATTGCAACTCATTAGGTCAACTGGCAATAGGTCATTAACATGACTGGGTATAAAAAGAGCATCTTGGAGTGGCAGCGGCTCTCAGAAGTAAAGATGGGAAGAGGGTCACCAATCCCCCTAATTCTGCGCCGACAAATAGTGGAGCAATATCAGAAAGGAGTTCGACAGTGTAAAATTGCAAAGAGTTTGAACATATCATCATCTACAGTGCATAATATCATCAAAAGATTCAGAGAATCTGGAAGAATCTCTGTGCGTAAGGGTCAAGGCCGGAAAACCATACTGGGTGCCCGTGATCTTTGGGCCCTTAGACGGCACTGCATCACATACAGGCATGCTTCTGTATTGGAAATCACAAAATGGGCTCAGGAATATTTCCAGAGAACATTATCTGTGAACACAATTCACCGTGCCATCTGCTGTTGCCAGCTAAAACTCTATAGTTCAAAGAAGAAGCCGTATCTAAACATGATCCAGAAGCGCAGACGTCTTCTCTGGGCCGAGGCTCATTTAAAATGGACTGTGGCAAAGTGGAAAACTGTTCTGTGGTCAGACGAATCAAAATTTGAAGTTCTTTATGGAAATCAGGGACGCTGTGTCATTCGGACTAAAGAAGACAAGGACGACCCAAGTTGTTATCAGTGCTCAGTTCAGAAGCCTGCATCTCTGATGGTATGGGGTTGCATTAGTGCGTGTGGCATGGGCAGCTTACACATCTGGAAAGACACCATCAATGCTGAAAGGTATATCCAGGTTCTAGAGCAACATCTGCTCCCATCCAGACGACGTCTCTTTCAGGGAAGACCTTGCATTTTCCAACATGACAAAGCCAAACCACATACTGCATCAATTACAGCATCATGGCTGCGTAGAAGAAGGGTCCGGGTACTGAACTGGCCAGCCTGCAGTCCAGAGCTTTCACCCATAGAAAACATTTGGCGCATCATAAAACAGAAGATATGACAAAAAAGACCTAAGACAATTGAGCAACTAGAATCCTACATTAGACAAGAATGGGTTAACATTCCTATCCCTAAACTTGAGCAACTTGTCTCCTCAGTCCCCAGACGTTTACAGACTGTTGTAAAGAGAAAAGGGGATGTCTCACAGTGGTAAACATGGCCTTGTCCCAACTTTTTTGGGAGGTGTTGTTGTCATGAAATTTAAAATCACCTAATTTTTCTCTTTAAATGATACATTTTCTCAGTTTAAACATTTGATGTGTCATCTATGTTCTATTCTGAATAAAATATGGAATTTTGAAACTTCCACATCATTGCATTCCGTTTTTATTTACAATTTGTACTTTGTCCCAACTTTTTTGGAATCAGGGTTCTATCTATCTATCTATCTATCTATCTATCTATCTATCTATCTATCTATCTATCTATCTATCTATCTATCTATCTATCTAGTAATTTTGAAAATGCAAAAGAATGGTACTCAAAACAGTAGGTTTAAGAGGTTTTTTTTGGAGTCATGGCAATTGGAAAACCATAAGTAAATGGAAAAATATGAATCAATAACTGTCTAGAATAGTACACAAGTATGTGATTTGAGACACAATGTTAATTTGTTTAGTTAGTGGGGACACGGTGTCACATTATACTATACTGTCTCTACTATTTACATTGGTATTTCACCACATGGACGCATCCTCATTTCTGAAACATCCTTAATTTGTCTTGTGTGTATGAAGTGACTAGGACAGTTGTTGCTTGTCCGTGCACTGTTCAATATTTCTAAAGCTAACTGCACAAATCAGAACACACCAGTGATCTCTGCTACTTCCTTTTGTGTCTGTCTAAATGTTGCCTGAACCAAAAAAATTAATAAAAAAATATACTTTATTAAAAAAAATTAAAGGTCGACTTTGATAAAGAAAACACCTTTTATTTCTCAGGCAAATCTGAATTTCAAATTGAGCAATATATATTTAGGCATTTTAACCATGTTTAAGGGGCTACTAGCTAACAGGTAGCTACCATCAGAGCAAATGAACGTAATGATAACTAGCGATGGGACATGAGGTGCAGTGATACTTATGTTGCCTGTAGCGTCTGTTTCAGAGCACCAGAGGGCAAATATTTTATTAAACTGATAATATTCTATTAAATTGAGTTGTGTTTATGAGAAAGAACAGAGCACAATTATAGTGTGAAGAAAGAAAAATTGTTGATTTTCATTTCAATTTGTTTGCAGAAAAACAGTTAGCAATAAACAACTTTTTGATTTCAAAATAATTTTGCTGTCGTTGCTAAGACTCAGTGTTGCAGTCGAGTCACTAAACCTCGAGTCCGAGTCCAGTCTCGAGTCCCCCGTGTTCAAGTCTGAGTCAAGTCCAAGTCATTAAAGAAAATTTGTAAGTGCAGAAGGTGTGTTTATTAATACAAGTGAAGACAGTAAACAATCCAGAACGGCAGGCAAAATTGTAAAATGGTGAAACAGGCAGTAGGTCGAGTGAGGCACAAACAGGCTATTGTAGACTCGGCAGAATTAAAGACGAGAAACAGGAAATCAGGGATCAGGAAACCAAACAAGGAAATAAGGCTCGGTAATGTGTCAGCAATGCAACTCAATACTTCGCAAAGTAAGTGCGTTTTCACAGTTTTTATATAGGCGCTCTGATTGCACCTTAATCCTGTGCAGGTGCAAGTCATTTACGGTGCGTGTGTGAGAGTCTGCTTGGCGTGCACGCTGTCCGGAGCGCTCCCAGGAGTCTATCTGATGCACCTGCCAAGGCACGCAGGTGTGAGACTCTTGTACGAAATTAGTACAAAAATTAATGGAGATATAAATATCTTATGCCAAATTATTATGGCATGTTACAAAAAATAAAGAAAAAATCGGAGTCCTCGTCTCCAATTTATGAGTCCGAATGCAGTTAGTGAACGAGTCCGAGTCTGAAGTCGAATCATCAGTGCTCAAGTCCTAAAAATTAGGACATGAGTCAGACTCGAGTCTGAGTCCTGGACTCAAGTACTACAGGCCTGCTATGACTAACCCTGGGTTTTATGTGGCACAATGAATTTATATGACTAACCACTCGTTTAAAAAAGCATATAATTAATAATCTTTAATAAAATTTATCTCATCTCATCTCATTATCTCTAGCCGCTTTATCCTGTTCTACAGGGTCGCAGGCAAGCTGGAGCCTATCCCAGCTGACTACGGGCGAAAGGCGGGGTACACCCTGGACAAGTCGCCAGGTCATCACAGGGCTGACACATAGACACAGACAACCATTCACACTCACATTCACACCTACGCTCAATTTAGAGTCACCAGTTAACCTAACCTGCATGTCTTTGGACTGTGGGGGAAACCGGAGCACCTGGAGGAAACCCACGCGGACACGGGGAGAACATGCAAACTCCATACAGAAAGGCCCTCGCCTGCCACGGGGCTCGAACCCAGACCTTATATATATATATATATATATACACACTGGCCACTTTAATAGGAACTTGTTCTTGATTCTAAGATTCCTGTTCTTGGCTGCAGGAGTGGAACCCAATGTGGTCTTCTGTTTTCTGTTGCATGCTGAGATGCTTTTCTGCTCACCACAGTTGTAAAGAGTTGCTATGAGTTACAATATCCTTCCTGGCAAAAAAGCTTGAACCAATCTGTCCATTTTCCTCTGACCTCCCTCTCTTATCAACAAGGCGTTTGTTTCCACCCACAGAACTGTCACTCACTCAGTGCTTTTTTGTTTTTGCACCATTCTATCTGTGTAAACTCTAGAGACTGTTGTGTGTGAAAACCCCAAGAGATCAGCAGTTTCTGAAATACTCAAACCAAAAATACTCATCTGGCTCAAACCAACACCCATGCCACAGTGAAAGAAAGTCACACTTTGAGATCACAGTTTCTCCCATTCTGATGTTTGAACATTGTGAACATTAACTGAAGCTCTTGATTTGTATCTGCCTGATTTGATGCATTGTGCTGCTGTAAAGGGATTGGCTGATTAGAGAACTGCATCAAACCGCAGGTGGATGGGTGTTTCTAATAAAGTGACCAGTGAGTCTGTGTAGATTAGATTAGATTAGATTAGATTAGATTAGATTAGATAAAACTTTACTGATCCCTTTGAGCGGGTTCCCTCAGGGAAATTAAGATTCCAGCAGCATCATTACAGATAAACAGAAAATAAATAGAGAAAACTTCTAGATAAATTAAAATAAATTATTTACATATACAAATATAAAAAGAATAAGATATGGGGAAGGGGGGAAGGAGAGGAAAAAAGGGGGGCAGCAGGAGAGATATTGCACATTATATTGCACATTGTACGGTATTGCTTGTTGTTAGGCTAGGCTACTGCGCCTTCCCGTCCTCTGTCCTCCTGTTACCCCTCCTCCCCCCAGAGAGGAGTTGTACAGTCTGATGGCGTGAGGGACAAAGGAGTTTTTAAGTCTGTTCATCCTGCACTTGGGAAGGAGCATTCTGTCACTGAACAGGCTCCTCTGGTTGCTGATGACGGTGTGCAGAGGGTGACTGGCATCGTCCATGATGTTCAATAGACCCCTTTCACATGACGTCACCGCGCCGCGAGATTTTGTTAGGCGCCATATTGGAAGACCAAGTACATGCACTCACAATATAAAACAAAGTACGAGCGAGAGTAAAGTGACACGATGGCTGATAATTCGGGTTATGTGAGTACATTACCAGCTGCAGAAAGGGCACGGTATGTGGAGAAACTGGCTGTGATTGATGGGTTTGACCCATATGATAAGACTCAGAAAAAATTATGTGAATCCAAGCACACAGTTTAACGCAAAAGTTCGTTTATATCCCGACCTTGTCAGCTGTCAGATTTATGTTAATGGACCCGGTAAGCTGGTAAATAATATATATTTTTTTTCTTTCCCAAATTCTAACAGAAAACGAGAGCGCCCGAAAGGGAAAACTGAGCCGAGCCGCCTCACGGCTGTAATGCAAATTGCTTTCCTCCTCGGTATACAAGTGTGCTTCCATGGCAGGGAAAAAGAAACTACATTTTGCCGCCTATGTAGTCCCCTATTTAAACAAATAGGAGTCATTCAGGATTCAGCCATGTTTTTGCTTCCTGTTTTTACTCGACCAAAGTTATACAGTATTATGAGCTTTAAATTGCATAAATAAAACCATTTGGTGGGGCGGCACGGTGGTGTAGTGGTTAGCGCTGTCGCCTCACAGCAAGAAGGTCCTGGGTTTGAACCCCGGGGCCGGCGAGGGCCTTTCTGTGCAGAGTTTGCATGTTCTCCCCGTGGTTTAAAGTTTTTACCTAACGTTTTCATGTCGACTCCAATTAATACACTAGTAGAATCGATGACTAGTTTAGTAGGCCAAAACTTTTTTCAATTTTTGACTGTACCAGCCTGAAAAAACTTGCGACAGTCAAATGGAAAAAAAGCAAGCTGGTCATGTTGTACTGGACTAATCTATGACTGATGAGTATAGTAAGTGATACTAGTACTGATACAATAAAACAGACGACTGTAATCTGGTAGGCAGCACGATTTATATTATTTCTCCGTGTCAGATACATAAGGAGGACCGGACACCAATTCTGCCATCTGTTTGCTACCCAGACATTGTAAACTATTTGTTGTTTACACCCAGTGCCTACACTGCTGATGACTTGAAAGCCTACAAAGGGCTACAGGCTTACAATTATGTTGTTAGTGGCTTGGTTCGTGATATTACAGCTGTTATTAAGAGTAACCTACACATAGTTATGGCCAAGGTAATCTTGTTGATATTTATCTTTTAATAATATATCTTTTCAGTTGAAAAATTAATACTTTTTGTTACTATTAAGGTATCCATAATTTAGGTTAATTTATCCAAATTATACATATGTATTTATGATATATGCCTACACAACAACTATATTTTATTTATATAATAGGAGGGAGAGCAAGCCCCAAACCATCCTAAATTATTATTATTATTATTATTATTATTATTATTATTAAATTGTAGAAGTCTGGGAGGCTTGCTCCTCATACAGTTATCAACTTGAGGCCAATTTAGCATGTTTTAAATCTGAATTTCTTGCGTTTGCTTACCTCAAAGTGTCCGCAGATCATGCACAGACTTATCCATTATATCCACAGTTTTTTGCCAAGTCTCACACAGGTTTCTTTCAAGTCTACTGTTGGGCCAATAAATCATAAATAAAACAGCTCAGATTTGTTTGTTTTAGTCATTTGCCACTCCACTTTATTCTCGTGGGTTCACATACCGCTGCCGTTATCACGAGTTTGTTGGTCTTCCAAAATGGCGCAGGGTCTGTTTACTTCTGGTTTCGGGTGACGTCAGTGAAAGGGGTCTATAGTTTGTCCATAGATCTCTTCTCTGCCACCGTCACCAGAGAGTCCAGCTTCATGCCGACCACAGAGCCGGCCCGCCTGATCAGTTTGTCCAGCCTGGATGTGTCCTTCTTGGATGTGCTGCCCCCCCAGCACACCACTGTGTAAAACAGGACACTGGCGACCACAGAGTGATAGAACATCCACAGGAGTTTCCTGCAGATGTTAAAGGACCGCAGCCTCCTAAGGAAATATAGCCTGCTCTGTCCCTTCCTGCATAAGTGTTTGGTGTTGCAAGTCCAGTCCAGCTTGCTGTCCAGCCACAGCCTGAGGTACTTGTAGGAATCCACAGCCTCCACCTCGACTCCCTCGATCAGAACTGGTCGTGACCTTGGTCTGGACCTCCCAAAGTCAATGACCAGCTCCTTGGTCTTCGAGGTGTTGAGCTGTAGATGGGTCCTGTTGCACCACACAGCAAAGTCCCTCACCAGGCTCCTATACTCCTCCTCTCTGTCGTCACTGATACACCCAACGATGGCTGTGTCATTGGCAAACTTCTGAATGTGACACAGCTCCGAGTTGTAGCAGAAGTCCGCGGTGTACAGGGTGAAGAGAAGAGGGGCCAGCACTGTGCCCTGGGGTGCTCTGGTGCTGCTAATCACAGTGTCAGACGTGATGTCCTTCAGCCTGACGTACTGCGGCCTGTCAGTGAGGTAGCTGGAGATCCAGGTGACCAGGCAAGGGTCCACTCGCATCATGTTCAGTTTGTCCTGAAGCAATAGGGGCTGGATGGTGTTGAAGGCACTGGAGAAGTCCAAGAAGAGGATCCTTACTGTGCCATTTACCTTATTCAGATGCGAGTGGGCTCGGTGTAGCAGGTAGAGGATGGCGTCTTCCACACCGACACCTGCCCGGTACGCAAACTGCAGACAGTCCTGGGCATGTTGTACCTGGGGTCTGAGGAGCCTGAGGAAGAGCCGCTCCAACGTCTTCATCAGATGTGAAGTGAGTGCCACCGGTCGGAAGTCGTTCAGCTCGCTGGACCGATTCTTTTTGGGAACTGGAATGATACATGATGTCTTCCAGAGGGTTGGCACTCTCCCCAGCTGCAGGCTGAGGTTGAAGATGCATTGGAGTGGTTCACCCAGTTCAGCAGCACAGGTCTTCAGTAGTCGGGGACACACCTTGTCCGGGCCTGCTGCTTTCCTGGGGTGAAGCTTCCTCAGTTGACCTCTGACCTGGTCTGCAGTAATGCATGGAGGAGTCTGTGTTGAGGTGGGGGAGGAGGGGGGAGGGGGCTGCTGTGATGACTGGGAGGAGGTGTATTGAGGGAAGAAGGAGAGATGGCTGCAGTGAGGGAGAGGGTGGGGGGGACATGGGCTGGTTGAACCGATTGAAAAAGTCATTCAACTCATTTTCCCTCTCCAATGTCCCCTCAACGACTCTGGTCTTTGTATTGTTGCCTGTGATGGTTTTCACACCTTCCCAGACCTCCCTCATGCTGTTCTCCTTCAGCTTCTGCTCCACCTTTCTCCTGTAGCTGTCCTTAAGCCTAGGTCACAACCGGACGTACGATTTTTTGGCCGTGCGATTTTTGGCGTTTCCCAAATTGCTGCGTTTTTTTTGTTCATGGAGAAAGACGCACGTTGGCCGTAAGTTTGTCTTGCAACCTGAAAAAAACGTAAGCGCCCGTAGAGTTTGTTTGACATGACAAAGAACCTCTGCGGCCGGTCTGCGGCCAGTCTACGGCTCGAAAATCAGCACGTCACACGCGCGCCCTCCGTGCGTTTCTTGCGTTTTTTGCACATAGACCGGCTGTAGGAGCACGTACGGCCAGTTGTGACCAAGGCTTTAGCTTCCCTCATGCAGCGTTTTACCTCCTGCTGTGCTGCTTTCATTGCCTCCCCATCCCTGTTCCTGAAGGTGGCCTTCTTCCTGTTGAGGACAGCTTTGACTTCCTGTGTTACCCATTGCTTGTTATTAGGGTAACACCGTACAGTCTTAGCGGGGGAGACCATGTCTGCACAGAAGTTAAGGTAATCCATCAGACAGTGTGTCAGCCCTTCTATGTCCTCACAGTGTGGGCTAAGCAGCACATCCCAGTCCGTGATGTCATAACAGTCCCTGAGGGCATCTTCCATTTCAGGGGACCACCTCCTGATGAAGCTAGTTGTTGCAGGCTGCCTTTGAACCAGGGGGTGTACTTCGGCTGTAGAAGAACCAGGTTGTGGTCAGACTTCCCTAGTGTGGGGAGGGGTGTGACTCTGTATGCATCCCTCACATTAGCATACAGCAAGTCAATTATCCTGTTGTTCCTTGTTGGACAATCCACAGCCTGGTAAAAAGCAGCCAAAGTAGAGTCCAAAGTAGCATGATTAAAGTCCCCAGAAATGATGATAAATGCCTCAGGGTGCTGTGTCTGCAGCCTTGCTGTGACAGAGTGAATCCTCTCACATGCAGCGGCTGCGTCTGCCTTCGGAGGGATGTAAACACAGATGGTGATCACGTGACTGAACTCCCTCGGCAGATAATATGGCCGCAGGCTAACGGCTAGCAGCTCCAAGTCCGGGCAACATAAAACTGTCTTTATGGAGATATGTCCCGGGTTACACCAGCAGTTATTCACATAAATGATTAGTCCCCCACCTTTGCTTTTCCCGCATGTGTTAGTGTCTCTGTCGGCTCTCACAGCAGTGAATCCCCGCAGGTCCACGTTAGCAACCGGTACAAGGTGTGTTAGCCATGTCTCCATAAAAATAAATAAGCTGCTCTCCCAGTAAATCCGCTGGTTGTTCAGAGCGGAAAGCTCGTCGACTTTATTCGGCAGCGAGTTCACATTCCCCATGATAGCGGAGGGAATGGATGGTTTGTAGCGCCGCCGGTTGTCCACTAGCCTAGCCTTTAGCTTGGCTCCAGCCTTGCAGCCCCTGGGTTTCCTCCTCAGCTTGGCTGGGATGGGGTGTTGTATCCCGGGTCGTCCCATTGTTTTCAGGGCCAGCAGCTCCTCTCTCGAATAAGTGAGAAAACTGGCTCCTGGTTGCGTGTTAAGTTAAATATATCCATGTTATATAGTAAAACACACTATGTCTTCGTAAGAAGAGCAGAAAAGTAAAAAAAGAGGTTTAAAGAGCTAAAAACTACAGAGCTACTGGCAGGGCCGTTGACAGCTTTGGCTGGGCCCGGGACAAAATAATCTGAGTGCCCCCCCCAATAATCTGAGTGCCCCCCCCCCCACACACACATACGCGCGCACGCACATCGCCACACAGCAACCACCCACACCCAACCCCTCTTTTCACAGTCTCCATTCACTCCAACCCTTAAATAACAGGTATTCCAAGCCCATTATAACAGTCAACCACTTTATTTCAACATTTCAACATATTTACAGTTTGAACATTTCCTTAGTCTGCAACTATTCAGGTGCGAAATGCAATGCGCCGGACTTTTGCTGTGGCAAAGTCGTCAATAAGGTCATTGAAGTCCAGCTTCTTTGCAAGTTCGCGCTCTATAGAGAGCATAGCCAGCCCATTGAGCCTCTCCTGTGACATGTTTGAGCGCAGGTAGTTATGGCTTTCCCAAAATCTGAACATAGAAGCATCACCACTAGTGATGTGTACAGTGAGTTTTTCAGTGTATTTTTTTGTCTTGTTTTTCATAAACGTCCTTTCCGTACTCGATTTAGAATGTTACAAAAAAAATTGACACCCTCCCAACCACGTAACATTAGCCTATCTGACCTGGGGGCTGACACGTTTATTACGGATAAACCAAAAGGATTACAACGTTCCCTGGATATAGAACTGGACCGAGAAGATTTCAAAATCTTAACGTGTAAGCAACAACAATAAAACAGAGGTTGTTTTATTCATTTAGGGCTTATTAGGCTACTTTCATTAATTGCGCTTTTCATACAGGCCTATCATTTTTCACTTGAGCAAGGGAATTGTTTGAAGAGTATCCAGTCTAAGCGAAAGTTTAATGTTTTGCAACAGACTAACCTCAAAACACCCCATTTATAGCCCATTCATTACATTAAACTCTATCTAGCTGGCAATTTCACATGCCGTCGTATCTACACGGGATGATTTCCAACAAAATAAGGTTTAATTAACAAGAGGCAGCGTTCCACGGGCTTTCAGCTAACCAGAGTCCAGCTCAGCGCAGCTCAGCAAGCGTGCCTAAAACATTTGGATATGATTGCGGGCCAATGTGCTATTCTTTGCTTCATTGAGATATATGCAACACAGTGTTATTAAACCGATATGTTTATGAAATAATTCAATGCCTTGTGCATTTCAGTGTTCACTCAGTGTACCCTGCTATCCCCTACTTTATAATTATGAATGGCGCGTCGCGCGTGCTGGGGTTACATTACGGGGCTGGAAAAAAGTTATCTGTGTCTTACCTGGCTCAGCTGCCCCACTGCCTTCACCACCTGCTGCATCATCTGAATCTTTTCTAAAATATCTATGCAGTGAGGCCCTGAGGCTCTTGGCTTCTTCATCTCTTTTTCTCTTTTCTTTTCTTTGCTCCTGACTTGTGCATGTTGGCAAACGGGCTCGCACGCTTATTCTCGAAGCGTTATGATGGAATAGTGCCGTGTTATTTGGCGCCTTAATCAAAGACCAAACCATTTCTGCATTAGGGGTGGTAGGTGGGTTCTTGAATCTATTTTCGAAGACAATAAAGGCAAAAGAACCAGAAATCATTCATTGAATGCAAATATAGCACATTTTTCTCCCCCAAATCAACACATTTTGAAATGAAACAGAATGATTAATGGCATCTTCATGAGGGACCAGTTCTGGGCCCCCCCTCATGCCTGGGCCCGGGACAAAATACCCGGTTGTCCCCCCCTGTCGACGGCCCTGGCTACTGGAGAGGCAGCTGTCTCACACAGCGCCCATACGAAAATAATGGGCGCTGTAAATATAGTTTTATTACCGTACTTTTTCTGCCAGACTTTTATGTCTTACGTCTCACTATACTGAATCCATACTGTATCCTAACATTGTAAAACACTGGATGTCCTATAAAGTAGACAAATTTAATCTTGGTAAAATTTTACATATTTGCTCAGGTTATGCACTTTTGAGATGGTCCCTTACTGACTCCATTATTACAAAGCACCAGTGACCTGCATTTCCTTAATGATTAGCTTCAGTAGGCTTTAACAGGAGAAAATTTAAAAAACATATTCAATTGTACTTGGTTCTCTTTCCTCTCAATACACATTTTGTCCTTTTGTGTGTTTATTTTTTGATAAATAGAAGAGAAAATCTCAAATCTCAAATGGGCGGCACGGTGGTGTAGTGGTTAGTGCTGTCGCCTCACAGCAAGAAGGTCCTGGGTTCAAGCCCCGGGGCCGGTGAGGGCCTTTCTGTGTGGAGTTTGCATGTTCTCCCCGTGTCCGCGTGGGTTTCCTCCAGGTGCTCCGGTTTCCCCCACAGTCCAAAGACATGCAGGTTAGGTTAACTGGTGACTCTAAATTGACCGTAGGTGTGAATGTGAGTGTGAATGGTTGTCTGTGTCTATGTGTCAGCCCTGTGATGACCTGGCGACTTGTCCAGGGTGTACCCCGCCTTTCGCCCGTAGTCAGCTGGGATAGGCTCCAGCTTGCCTGCGACCCTGTAGAAGGATAAAGCGGCTAGAGATAATGAGATGAGATGAGAAAATCTCAAATATAAAGCGAATGTTCAATATAAACCCTTCACCGTGGTGTCACCAAATTCAGGCACCGAGATCTGCATTGCATTTTGATCTGGTAGGAATCAATCATATAGAAATTGGTGCCATATTGACACCAGGTTTCGGTACCCATCCCTAGGTAGGAAGTAGACTTCTGAGTGGGGAACTGAAGAAACATCAGACCACAAACCCCATAGGAGTAATATGAGCAATCGTTTGAGCCAACAGTCTGTGAAAACTGCAAACACTGGTGACTAGGAAGGCCTTCGCTGTTGTCCTGGACGTATAATGTTTGGTTGATGGATGAATATTGAATATTTCTGGCACTAATATTGTCATTTTCATCACGGTATGAACCTTTTTGGCACTGATGGAACTTAATCATTTTTGGCAGGAATAAAAATGTCATCAGTTTTTGACCCCGAAGGAACTGCATCCATTTCAGCCCAGATGGACCAGTGTAATTTTTTGGCACAGATGGAACCTCATCATTCTCAGCACAAAACATTGTCATTTTTGGCACTGAGAGAAAATTGTCAATTTTGGCACAGATGGAACATCACAGTTCTGATGCAAACCCTGATCCAAGATCAGGACCCCGACTCGAAGAAGCTTTACCGCTGGAGTAACGTGTCTAATTTAAAAAAAAAAAAGGTGAAAGACAGAAGTCCTCAAAGTGTTGCTGCCCCCCCCGACTCAGTAATCTTGTCTCTATATTTATCTGATCAGGCTGACACACGTTTTCGGCACTGATGTCAGTGTCAGTGTTGAGTCAGAGATCCAGCGAGTCATCAGACACCATCAACACACTCTGTGGGGGGCTGAAAGAGGGAAAAACAGAACGGACAGGCAGAAGGAAAGAAATGAAACATACAAAAAACACCAAGACATTATTTTACCCAAATTGAATCATTGCTTCATCAATGTGTTTTTTTTTTATTTTTATTTCTCATGAATATCTATTACACACCCAACCTGTATGTAGAATGTTCCTGACTCTTATTTTCTCCCCCAAAAAGGGCCCTTGTTTCATTTAAGATGCCCTCCGAGCAAGTTAAAAAAGAGATACAGCCAGATTAAAAACCTCAGTGCATAAATCTCTGTGTCTTAAAGCTCTCCTGGGGAAACCTGAACTTTACAGGCTCACTTTAGAAGGTTCTAGAGCCTGAGGACAGGGGAAAGTTTCTTTATGCTTGCTCTAACCAAGAGAGTGAATTATTACGTGCTTTAAATCATCTTAGCATTAATGAACAGGCCGGAAAGCAGAAGATTAAAGATATCCTTCAGCTAGAAATGAAATGTACACACTGTCGAATTCTGTTTCGATTATGATTGGCCGGTAGGTGGTGATTAACTATGGAATATAGTGTAGACATTCCACAGCATTGATCATAACTATAACAGTATGAACTGTCATTATTTAACGAGACCGTCAATGACGACGTAGCTCACTCCGGCCCCGTCTAGTCAAGAAAGAATAATCTAAAGTGGGCCACTTTGTGTAATAAAGGCTGCAAGCTATATACACTATACTGTATACAAGCTATACATAGAAGCTATATCCACCCAAGGAATACCGACCTATTTGCCAGAAATAATCCAAAATGGCAAGGAGTTGACCAAGAACAAGTGATTTTTGTTGAACTGCTCAGAAAAGCTTAATTAGTCCATAACTTCATTAATAATTGTAATTAAGCAAATCTGGGTAGAAGTTATATGCACTCTAGGTACCCCTACCTTCATGCCAGAAAGAATCAAAATCGGTGAAGAATTGAGGGAGAAGAAGCGATTTGTGTGGAAACTGCTCGTTAGGGATTGATTAATTACTCCATATCTTCATTATTAATTGCAATTATGCAAATTTGGGTAGAAACTACAACCCTGATTCCAAAAAAGTTGGGACAAAGTACAAATTGTAAATAAAAACGGAATGCAATAATTTACAAATCTCAAAAACTGATATTGTATTCACAATAGAACATAGACAACATATCAAATGTCGAAAGTGAGACATTTTGAAATTTCATGCCAAATATTGGCTCATTTGAAATTTCATGACAGCAACACATCTCAAAAAAGTTGGGACAGGGGCAATAAGAGGCTGGAAAATTTAAAGGTACAAAAAAGGAACAGCTGGAGGACCAAATTGCAACTCATTAGGTCAATTGGCAATAGGTCATTAACATGACTGGGTATAAAAAGAGCATCTTGGAGTGGCAGCGGCTCTCAGAAGTAAAGATGGGAAGAGGATCACCAATTCCCCTAATTCTGCACCAACAAATAGTGGAGCAATATCAGAAAGGAGTTCGACAGTGTAAAATTGCAAAGAGGTTGAACATATCATCAATTGAAATCATGAACTCAATCTGGAAAAATCTCTGTGTGTAAGGGTCAAGGCCGGAAAACCATACTGGGTGCCCGTGATCTTCGGGTCCTTAGACGGCACTGCATCACATACCATACAGGCATGCTTCTGTATTGGAAATCACAAAATGGGCTCAGGAATATTTCCAGAGAACATTATCTGTGAACACAATTCACCGTGCCATCCGCCGTTGCCAGCTAAAACTCTATAGTTCAAAGAAGAAGCCGTATCTAAACATGATCCAGAAGCGCAGACGTCTTCTCTGGGCCAAGGCTCATTTAAAATGGACTGTGCCAAAGTGGAAAACTGTTCTGTGGTCAGACGAATCAAAATTTGAAGTTCTTTATGGAAATCAGGGACGCCGTGTCATTCGGACTAAAGAGGACAAGGACGACCCAAGTTGTTATCAGCGCTCAGTTCAGAAGCCTGCATCTCTGATGGTATGGGGTTGCATTAGTGCGTGTGGCATGGGCAGCTTACACATCTGGAAAGACACCATCAATGCTGAAAGGTATATCCAGGTTCTAGAGCAACATATGCTCCCATCCAGACGACGTCTCTTTCAGGGAAGACCATGCATTTTCCAGCATGACAATGCCAAACCACATACTGCATCAATTACAGCATCATGGCTGCGTAGAAGAAGGGTCCGGGTACTGAACTGGCCAGCCTGCAGTCCAGATCTTTCACCCACAGAAAACATTTGGCGCATCATAAAACGGAAGATACGACAAAAAAGACCTAAGACAGTTGAGGAACTAGAATCCTACATTAGACAAGAATGGGTTAACATTCCTATCCCTAAACTTGAGCAACTTGTCTCCTCAGTCCCCAGACGTTTACAGACTGTTGTAAAGAGAAAAGGGGATGTCTCACAGTGGTAAACATGGCCTTGTCCCAACTTTTTTGAGATGTGTTGTTGTCATGAAATTTAAAATCACCTAATTTTTCTCTTTAAATGATACATTTTCTCAGTTGAAACATTTGATATGTCATCTATATTCTATTCTGAATAAAATATGGAATTTTGAAACTTCCACATCATTACATTCCATTTTTATTGACAATTTGTACTTTGTCCCAACTTTTTTGGAATCGGGGTTGTATATGCACCCCAGGCAGATCTACCTTCCTGCCAGAAAGAATAAAAATCAGTGAAGAACTGAGTCAGAAAAAGTGATTTTCGTGAAATGTGGACAACGCCGGCTGGACACCGGACAACAAATGATGGGATAAGCTCATCGCCAGTCCCCAGATGAGCTAATAATGAAAAAAAAAAACTGTTGATGTTTGAAGAAGAATAAAATGCAGGATCTACTTCTACTGGAAGATATTTCCATTATTGGAAGTCATTCTCCTTTGGTGTAGTCATAGAATATTTGTCTCTCGAAACAGCGATAGTTTATAACAGCAGCCTAACAAACCTTTTACCTGGCCTGGTCGCATAGGTGCTATTATATTTGCACATAACATGAACGTGAACATGGTGGTGTAGTGGTTAGCGCTGTCGCCTCACAGCAAGAAGGTCCGGGTTCGAGCCCCGTGGCCGGCGAGGGCCTTTCTGTGCGGAGTTTGCATATTCTCCCCGTGTCCGCGTGGGTTTCCTCCGGGTGCTCCGGTTTCCCCCACAGTCCAAAGACATGCAGGTTAGGTTAACTGGTGACTCTAAATTGAGCGTAGGTGTGAATGTGAGTGTGAATGGTTGTCTGTGTCTATGTGTCAGCCCTGTGATGACCTGGCGACTTGTCCAGGGTGTACCCCGCCTTTCGCCCGTAGTCAGCTGGGATAGGCTCCAGCTTGCCTGCGACCCTGTAGAACAGGATAAAGCGGCTACAGATAATGAGATGAGATGAGATGAACATGAACACGTCCACTAGGTGGCATAAAATGAAGAATGACAGTCAATGAAAGTCTCATTTCTCTGCAGAAAGAAAGTCCTACTTAGTGTTAATATGGTGAATACTAAGCAGGACTCCATGTGCCAGTTATACTGGGTTCTTCAAATGGATGAAAGATGCTTTTTAGAGACTTTCTGCACATGATAGAGGAGATTATATTAGTCAAAATTTATTCTATTGCTCGTTAATAAATCACAAATAACTCTCAGAAAACTATGATAGAATACAATGATGCTCAATCAGTATATTTATATTAAAGCTAGACGGCCTTTCGATTTCATAAAATTGGTGAAATTTATTCCCTCTGAAATGTGGTCATTGTGATATATGTTTATTTCTGTAATATCTCACAAAATATCAGGTCATTCTGTTCTGTGGCTGGGAAGTTATTTAAATTGAGGAGATTCCCGAACAAATAATATGCATGAAATCGCTCGCTTCGTGCAGTCAAGCAGACAGAGGAAGTCCATGTGTGTGCGCATGCGCAGGTTTACCTTTGACCGTGCACTGACAGTTCCATCATTCTGTCACTAAACGAACAGCTGATCACACCGAGGTGATCGCTGAGCGCCGATATTTATTAGTTTGGTCCTGTGTTTCCTTTCCTTTGTAGATAACATAACGTCTTTTCTTCTCGCTTTCTGTTACTGTAGTCGGTCTTTCACGTTTCATTCGCACACTCACGTCCTCCATTTTTCTCTCCTGTTTCAAATTTGTATCCCACAATGCCTTGTGCAAACGGGGAAAGCCCACCACGTGATGCATGATGGAGTATCTTGTATTGGGTCATGGTGAAGCAGGAAAAAATAGCAGAGAATTTAGGGTCACGTGGCTCTAAATTCATTAATTGTTCTATTAAAAAAAACCTAATAAAATTGGAAGTCTGTGATTTGAATTCAGTAGCTTTCAGTCCACTAAACAAAAATAATTGTGTGTCAGGGAAAATTCTTTTTATGACCTACACTTGAAAAATCTGAAAGGCAGTCTAGCTTTAATCATTGTATGTCTTTATAATTCTATTGTAATCCATGTTTATTTTGTGCGTCTTCATTAATTGTCCTTTAAAAAAATAAAATAAAATTAGAAGTCTGTGAATTCAAATTCAGTAGCTAGTAGCTTGAAAATATTTTCACTTGTCACCACTTGAAGATAAACTTAATATCTTTACACAATGGTGTAATTCATTTTATCTCACTCTCTCTCAGCCATGGCCAAATGGTTAGAGAAGCAGCTTTGGAACCAAAAGTTTGTTGGTTTGATTCCCTGGACCAGCAGGACTGGCTGAAGTGCCCTTAAGCAAGTTCAAGTTCAAAGTTCAAGATCAAAGTGTTTATTGTCATATGCACAGTAAGGACATGTCCACTTGCACAATGAAAGCAAGATACCTAACCCCCAATGGCTCTGGCAAGATAGGTGGTGTATCTTGTGTTTGATTAGCCAAAGAAAAACTGATGATTTGATTATCAGTTTGGGTGGTAGTCCAGCCAAAACTAATATATATATATATATATATATATATATATATATATATATATATATATATATATATATATATATATATATATATATACAGTGGTGCTTGAAAGTTTGCGAACCCTTTAGAATTTTCTATATTTCTGCATAAATATGATCTAAAACATCATCAGATTTTCACACAAGTCCTAAAAGTAGATAAAGAGAAGCCAGTTAAACAAATGAGACAAAAATATTATACTTGGTCATTTATTTATTGAGGGAAATGATTCAATATTACATATCTGTGAGTGGCAAAAGTATGTGAACCTCTAGGATTAGCAGTTAATTTGAAGGTGAAATTAGAGTCAGGTGTTTTCAATCAGTGGGATGACAATCAGGTGTGAGTGGGCACCCTGTTTTATTTAAAGAACAGGGATCTATCAAAGTCTGAGCTTCACAACACATGTTTGAAGTGAGCAGTTCATGTGAGGAAACCCACCAACATTCCAGAGTTGAAGCTGTTCTGTACGGACGAATGGGCTAAAATTCCTCCAAGCCGGTGTGCAGGACTGATCAACAGTTACCGGAAACGTTTAGTTGCAGTTATTGCTGCACAAGGGGGTCACACCAAATGCTAAAAGCAAAGGTTCACATTCTTTTGCCACTCACAGATATGTAATATTGGATCATTTTCCTCAATAAATAAATGACCAAGTATAATATTTTTTGTCTCATTTGTTTAACTGGGTTCTCTTTATCTACTTTTAGGCAAGGCAAGGCAAGGCAAGGCAAGGCAAGGCAAGGCAAGTTTATTTATATAGCACATTTCATACACAATGGCAGTTCAATGTGCTTTACAGAAGCAAAAACAAAAACAGTAAACAATAGAGAAATAAAATTACATAAAATAATTTTATTTTATTCTAAAACAATTAATTAAAAGAATTAAAAGAAAATAATAAGAATTAAACAATAGTAGAAATAAAATAATAAAATGCCAAAAAGAAAAAAGGAGAAAAAGAAAAAGAAACCAGCGGAATAAAATAGAATAAAATTAAAGTAAATTTAAAACATGCAGAGAAAGTAAAGATTATAAAAAATGTAAAAATATTAATTATTTAACAGAAAGCATCTGAAAACAGCTTGGTCTTTAAACTAGACTCGAAGCTGCCAACAGCAGGAGCATTTTTGATGTCCTCTGGCAGTTGGTTCCATAGCTGTACTGCATAGTAGCTAAAAGCTGCTTCACCACACTTTGTTTTAACAACTGGTTTTAATAGTAAATTTTTCTGTTGCGATCTGGTAGATCTGATTGGGTTAGGCCGCTGCAACATATCAGAGAGGTAATTGGGCCCTGTACCATTTAGAGGTTTGTACACCAGCAGCAATACTTTAAAGTCAATTCTGTAGCTTACTGGAAGCCAGTGAAGGGACCTTAGAATTGGAGTAATGTGCTCTGTTCTTTTTGTTCGTGTGAGAACCCTAGCCGCTGCATTTTGAACCAGCTGAAGTCGTTTGATGGTCTTTTTTGGCAAGGACTTGTGTGAAAATCTGATGATGTTTAGGTCATATTTATGCAGAAATATAGAAAATTCGAAAGGGTTCACAAACTTTCAAGCACCACTGCTGTATATATATATATATATATATATATATATATATATATATATATATATATATATGAACAAACCCTGTGATTATATCAAAAAACCCATAGTGGGTTCTGCTTGGGTGTGTGTTTCTGTGTCTGTTTGTCTTTTGGTGTCAGTCAGAGACAGACTGTATATTTACACTCCAGCCGTGTCAGTGTGTGATTGTGTGTTCCATCAGTCAGCACACTGTCAGTGCTGTCAGCATGTGGACAGAGACATGAGGAGGATTAGGAGCCTTGTTCATAGTGCTCACTATTTATCTGACAGGACAACACACACACACACACACCGAAACCACTCATATTTCCCATATGTCTAAACGTGTACATCTGACAAGTGTTTTTTGGATAATATGATCTTCTACAAACATACTCTGTGCTCAGAAATCAAAATGAAATTCTCTCACATCACAGTTCATGAGGAATAAAAAAAGACAAAAACTAATAAAAATCCCTCTTTTTGTGTCTTCCTATTCCCATTTCAGTTAAATTTTTTCATGATAATTAAATGACTGTGGCTCTACTTGAGGCTATTGGATCACGCTAGGTCTTCACACAGACATATATACCTAATAAAGCATGCTAACTGAAGTTTAAAGTAATTTTGTTTGAAGAGATTCATAATCCTCAAAACCTGAACAAATATAGTGTACATGAAACCATTTCCTTGATGTCTTTCAGCTCGAACAATGTGCAAAATAGTTGACTAGCTGCACAAGCTACGGTGTACAGAAAGCTTGTCCTTTAAGCAGGCTTGTAGTACTCGAGCCCGACTCATGCCCTAGTTTAAAGGCGTCACGCAGTGGCGATAAAAGTCGCATTATTCTGCACCAGAATGCTTTCGAGATTCGAAATAAATTGACTGTCGATTTTTCAAAAGCTTCCCGTGGTTGTAATCGGTCCTTATTTGGTCATGCCCATCACTTGAAATTTCCCGCGTTCGCAGCGCCCCCTCTCGGTCAATGGAACAGCTGCGTGACGTCATACCAGTAACCACTCGGTGCAGTTGCAATGGCGGACACACCAGAAAATAGGAGCGATGCTGAGGAAATTAGCTTTGATTTTACCGATACAGAAGAAGAAAATGGCCCACAAGTAGAGATTTTGACAGCTGAATGTCCTGGTGGTATCCAGCCTTACAGATTTGAACCTGAGCGCTCATCTTCAGAAGAAAATGAGGACAGTTCTGACGACGACAGAAACGAAGACGAGAATGAAGAAGACCGGCGACTTGAAGACTTGTTTTGGTTGGTTTCTCTGACTAAATCACTACTTGTGTGTATTTTTAAAGACCATTTTCACTTGAATTAGAATGCTGTGTGATTAATCTATGATTATGTGTAGTACTGATAGCTGTAGGGGGTGAAAGTATAGCTAGAAAGATTTAATTCTAGCAACTTGACAGCTTGCGATCTCGCGAAATGCAGTGGGCCTTCTGACACAGTAGACCCCTTGATATTCCAGTTTTCATCATTTTCCTTTTATTGCGGTTGATTTTAACTTGATATTCAGTATGTTATAGGCTGGGAGTATTGAGCTTTGTATTGTATTGTTTAGTAAACGTACAATCGTCAGTAATAAGTGATAATTATTAGTTAAAGGCAGCTCTGTGGCATAAATCACTGTAAAATTTGGACACAAGTCCAAATTTGGCCTTTTGGTTTCTATCCTATAGATCTATTTTGCTCTCCCATGATGATCTTAGACCTATTAAAAGCGACATGGGGTGTTGTACATAATATTGCAAGATCATGGAGGTTTAATTGGAGTTTTGTGAAAATGTTTTTAAAAAGCTAGTAAAGGTGGCTTGGGAAGCTGGAAAGCAGACATTATAAACAAACAAAATTTATTTTTAACGCATGTTTTCCAGGTGCAGGTGCAGGGAGGTTACTGGTATGACGTCACACATAAGTTGACCAAGTTAACGGCTGGCTGCCTAAATTTGGCTGTGCGCGTCAACTTTAAATGCTTGTAGCGGGCGCATCGTGACACTGAGATCGCGGGAAACCGAGGGGCTTGAATAACCCACCAAACCCGACATTTTGACACATGATATAGCCTGATTGCTGAAATTACCGCACGATGCCTTTAAAGACTCGTGACTTGACATGGACTTGAGCATGAATGACTCGGACTTGGACTCGGACTCGTGCATTAATTGCATTTGGACTCGTAAATTGGAGACGAGGACTTGGATTTTTTCTTTATTTTTTGCAACATGCCATAATAATTTTGCATAAAATATTTATATCTACATTAATTTCATACTAATTTCTTGGAAGAGAATGCACATTCACCTGTTCATACGTCATGTTCAGGAACAAACTAACGTTAATGGGGCTACAATGCCTGGAGAGACGCCCCTAGGATTGTCCACTTTGCTCATACAGACTTCTTGTGCAATGGGAAAAAATGCACTGCTGTGTGTTCTATATGTAGAAGAACTATCGAGGAGACGACGGGGACAACCTTGAACTTCAATCGTTATTTGGCAAGACTCCACCCAGAGAAGGAAGTGACACGCTATGCTCATTGCTCTGATGATAGTGGGCGGGGCTTGCTTGCTGAGTGATGAACTAGCTAGTGTTAACCCTCTCTCATGTTATTTGCTCTGTTGATAGTGGGCGGGGCTTGCTGAGCGATGAACAAGCTTTTTATCTGTAGCCTGTTAACTAAAATGGGGCAGTCGAGCAGTAACGTTAGTCCAACACAGTAGCAGAGACGGTTTCACATAAAGGCAGCAACAGCTATCATCAAATGGTACCGTTGGAGACTTGTTCTCGGACTCGACTCGGATCAATAGTGGACTCGACTCGAAATTTTCTTTAATATCTTGGACTTGACTCGGACTTGAACACTGGGGACCTGAGACTGGACTCGAGGTTTAGTGACTCGACTACAACACTGCCTTTAAGTGTACTTAAAAAGTGTCCTTGGCTTCATTTCAGTCATGTTCTATGTACTAACTAGCTGAACTAGCGTACCTGATGCTATGTTCTTGGTGATTTGTACAGTCTAGTTCCTCTGAGCAATGCATATTATGCTCACTCAGTGACTAGTTTGAGTAAACAACACACATGGGGCCATTTTCTTTGTGATTCTGTGATCCAGTTTTAATTATATAGACTGTTTAATTATATATACAACATGCTAAGGGGCGGCACGGTGGTGTAGTGGTTAGCGCTGTCGCCTCACAGCAAGAAGGTCTGGGTTCGAGCCCCGTGGCTGGCGAGGGCCTTTCTGTGCGGAGTTTGCATGTTCTCCCCGTGTCCGCGTGGGTTTCCTCCGGGTGCTCCGGTTTCCCCCACAATCCAAAGACATGCAGGTTAGGTTAACTGGTGACTCTAAATTGACCGTAGGTGTGAATGTGAGTGTGAATGGTTGTCTGTGTCTATGTGTCAGCCCTGTGATGACCTGGCGACTTGTCCAGGGTGTACCCCGCCTTTCGCCCGTAGTCAGCTGGGATAGGCTCCAGCTTGCCTGCGACCCTGTAGAACAGGATAAAGCGGCTACAGATAATGAGATGAGATTAAATTTCCTAATGCGAGTGTCAGTAGCATAAACATGAGTCTTTTTGTTACTTCAATGCATTTCTATGACACTTATTCACACAGTGATGTCTTGGATGGCCTTTCTGAAAACTGGTGCAGATAAAACTGCTGTTTATGGAGCTGCATTTCTTCCATGACTTTTGCAGACTCTGCAAATTAGCATCAATGGATCGTTTATTTAGGCCCAGTTCCAGGTACTTTAAACGATCGGTGTCCTGACTGAGTAAACCACCCTGGCCTTAGCTTTTATGGCTCATATTAGAACAGGAAACTCTTATCAGCTGTAATTATGTGTTTACAGCAGCAATGATGACCTTCAGAAGAGATTCGCTTGTGATAGCAGGCTAAGTCTCAGGAGGCAGCCAAGTTTACAGCTTATCATTGAACAGCTGTACTTCTGAAATGTTTCTGCTTAAAAGGAAATGTGTTTTGAATGTAAGTTTAGGAAATTTCACTGCACATTCATCTAAAATATAGTTTACACTTTATATGTCCTTAGAAGATTATTACAAGAAATATAAGAGGCAAATTTTACAACCCCGATTCCAAAAAAGTTGGGACAAAGTACAAATTGTAAATAAAAATGGAATGCAATGATGTGGAAGTTTCAAAATTCCATATTTTATTCAGAATAGAACATAGATGACATATCAAATGTTTAAACTGAGAAAATGTATCATTTAAAGAGAAAAATTAGGTGATTTTAAATTTCATGACAACAACACATATCAAAAAAGTTGGGACAAGGCCATGTTTACCACTGTGAGACATCCCCTTTTCTCTTTACAACAGTCTGTAAACGTCTGGGGACTGAGGAGACAAGTTGCTCAAGTTTAGGGATAGGAATGTTAACCCATTCTTGTCTAATGTAGGATTCTAGTTGCTCAACTGTCTTAGGTCTTTTTTGTCGTATCTTCCGTTTTATGATGCGCCAAATGTTTTCTATGGGTGAAAGATCTGGACTGCAGGCTGGCCAGTTCAGTACCCGGACCCTTCTTCTACGCAGCCATGATGCTGTAATTGATGCAGTATGTGGTTTGGCATTGTCATGCTGGAAAATGCAAGGTCTTCCCTGAAAGAGACGTCGTCTGGATGGGAGCATATGTTGCTCTAGAACCTGGATATACCTTTCAGCATTGATGGTGTCTTTCCAGATGTGTAAGCTGCCCATGCCACACACACTAATGCAACCCCATACCATCAGAGATGCAGGCTTCTGAACTGAGCGCTGATAACAACTTGGGTCGTCCTTCTCCCCTTTAGTCTGAATGACACGGCGTCCCTGATTTCCATAAAGAACTTCAAATTTTGATTCGTCTGACCACAGAACAGTTTTCCACTTTGGCACAGTCCATTTTAAATGAGCCTTGGCCCAGAGAAGACGTCTGCGCTTCTGGATCATGTTTAGATACGGCTTCTTCTTTGAACTATAGAGTTTTAGCTGGCAACGGTGGATGGCACGGTGAATTGTGTTCACAGATAATGTTCTCTGGAAATATTCCTGAGCCCATTTTGTGATTTCCAGTACAGAAGCCTGCCTGTATGTGATGCAGTGCCGTCTAAGGGCCCGAAGATCACGGGCACCCAGTATGGTTTTCCGGCCATGACCCTTACGCACAGAGATTCTTCCAGATTCTCTGAATCTTTTGATGATATTATGCACTGTAGATGATATGTTCAAACTCTTTGCAATTTTACACTGTCGAACTCCTTTCTGATATTGCTGCACTATTTGTCGGCGCAGAATTAGGGGGATTGGTGATCCTCTTCCCATCTTTACTTCTGAGAGCCGCTGCCACTCCAAGATGCTCTTTTTATACCCAGTCATGTTAATGACCTATTGCCAATTGACCTAATGAGTTGCAATTTGGTCCTCCAGCTGTTCCTTTTTTGTACCTTTAACTTTTCCAGCCTCTTATTGCCCCTGTCCCAACTTTTTTGAGATGTGTTGCTGTCATGAAATTTCAAATGAGCCAATATTTGGCATGAAATTTCAAAATGTCTCACTTTCGACATTTGATATGTTGTCTATGTTCTATTGTGAATACAATATCAGTTTTTGAGATTTGTAAATTATTGCATTCCATTTTTATTTACAATTTGTACTTTGTCCCAACTTTTTTGGAATCGGGGTTGTAGACAAAAAAAAAATTAAAGTCTAAAAATGGGCTCGAACATTTGTAGAAATAAAATTGTGATAAATTTCAAGTCCAAGCAAAGAATTAGTAATAATGAGTAGAAATAATCATTGATATGTTACACTGTATGTTTATAATAATAATAATAATAATAATAATAATAATAATAATAATAATATCACAATGAGAACTATTAGATAAATGTCATGTACATATCTTGTACAATTAATTTTTTAGATGTACTTTTTTTTTTTAAATATGGAACTGAAAATCTCATTGGATAATTTGAGTTATTACACCTATAAATTAAAGATGCCAAGGGTGTTATTAGAGCATAAGAAAGATAAATTATTACCAGAGTGGCATCAAACCACAAAAATCATGTAATGTCTTCAACCTTATATTTGAGAAATAAGAGCCAATATGCAAATAAAAAAAATAAAAAAAACACGTGTGAACACCAATTTACTTGAGAAGGGGGTGGGGCTGTGTAGCGTTGAGGGTGTGTCCAGCTAACATCTGAAGTTCTGATGGAGATAAAATTTAGGGGCCTTTATGTGTTTTTTAGTTGTCGGAAGACATTTTTTCATGGAACTATCATCCATTCATTCATTCATTTGTTCATTCATCTTCAATAACTGCTTTATAATTGTATTTTTTTTTTAGGTCAGACCCTCCTGACAACTTTAATTTCTAATTTCTCTGTCTCTGAGTATAAGATTCATATCTGATTTAATATTTTTTTACAAAATTTTTTATTTAAATTGTAAAAAAAATTTAAAATTGTCAAAAAAAAATTTAGGGCGGCATGGTGGTGTAGTGGTTAGCGCTGTCGCCTCACAGCAAGAAGGTCCGGGTTCGAGCCCCGTGGCCGGCGAGGGCCTTTCTGTGTGGAGTTTGCATGTTCTCCCCGTGTCCGTGTGGGTTTCCTCCGGGTGCTCCGGTTTCCCCCACAGTCCAAAGACATGCAGGTTAGGTTAACTGGTGACTCTAAATTGAGCGTAGGTGTGAATGTGAGTGTGAATGGTTGTCTGTGTCTATGTGTCAGCCCTGTGATGACCTGGCGACTTGTCCAGGGTGTACCCCGCCTTTCACCCGTAGTCAGCTGGGATAGGCTCCAGCTTGCCTGCGACCCTGTAGAAGGATAAAGCGGCTAGAGATAATGAGATGAAATGAGAAAAAAAAATTTACAAAATTTTTACAAAATTTTCATCTCATTTTTTTTCTTACAAAAAGTTGAGTTGTGAACGCTTATTACAAAGCATATGGGTTAATAAAAAATGACATTACATTACAAAGCATACAAAACATTACATTACAAAGCATATGGGCTAATTTTAAAAAATTGTAAAAGTGTAAAAAATTGTAAAAGAAAAAATACTTTTTTTTTTTACAAAATTTTCACAACTCAACTTAATTAATTAATTAATTTATTTATTTATTACAAAAAGTTGAGGGCGGCACGGTGGTGTAGTGGTTAGCGCTTTCGCCTCACAGCAAGAAGGTCCGGGTTCGAGCCCCGTGGCCGGCTAGGGCCTTTCTGTGCGGAGTTTGCATGTTCTCCCCGTGTCCGCGTGGGTTTCCTCCGGGTGCTCCGTTTTCCCCCACAGTCCAAAGACATGCAGGTTAGGTTAACTGGTGACTCTAAATTGACCGTAGGTGTGAATGTGAGTGTGAATGGTTGTCTGTGTCTATGTGTCAGCCCTGTGATGACCTGGCGACTTGTCCAGGGTGTACCCCGCCTTTCACCCGTAGTCGGCTGGGATAGGCTCCAGCTTGCCTGCGACCCTGTAGAACAGGATAAAGCGGCTAGAGATAATGAGATGAGATGAGATAATTTCAAATAGTTACAAGTACTATTATCGAAAAATACTCCATATACATATTTTACATTTTTTAGACACCCCCCCATAAATAAATAAATAAATAGATAGATAGATAGATAGATAGATAGATAGATAGATAGATAGATAGATAGATAAAAATTATGGAGTCAGTGAACCCCTGGTTGAGAAATTAAAATATATTGATAGAGGATATAGGCAAAAACTGATTTGTCTTGCATTGCAGCATACACACAGCAGATGGTAGTAGCGCACTTGTAGACAGATTTTCCTTTCTCAAACTTAAACACAATTAACTCAACTTTTTCAGCACTATTATTTCCCCACAGATTGACAGACAGTAAGAGGTATTTTCACAATCACTGTTGTGAAGTCTGGCTTTAGTCATTTCCATTATCATTATTCTGACTCCAGGGACGATTCCCCAAGTAACCTTTGTTCATAATCTGGCTCTAATATGCAGTAATATGGAGTATTTGTACAGAAATCGGCTCTTGTTGTTCAGTATGTAGAGATGAATTATAGGTAAGGTGCTCAGATTTGTGTTTGCAGGAATTAATTTGTTCACAGCAGCACAGCAGCAGCACAACATAACGACGCTGGTCATGGTTCAGAGCCGCCATGATGGAGATCTTGCAGGGAACAAAGATTTCTGCCTCTAGTAGAAGCACCTACTCTCTCTCTCTCTCTCTCTCTCTCTGTGTTCCTTTTCTCCTTTCCTCCCTCCAAGGAAAACATTTGAGCAGAAGTATCCCATCATCAGATATGTGCCGGCGTGAAAAATGGATTCAACAACAATAACAACAACAACAAAAAAAGCACAATTTCCTTCAAAGACAGTGGCCATTTCTTTTAGAACTGCAGTAACATATACAAGAGCTCGAAAGCAAAAGGAGTTGTTTGTGGTTAGAATTGGAAAAGTTTTGACACCCCTTTTACTATCTGTGGACTTTATTATGTAAGCAAAATTTAGCCTGCTGCTCCAGCCATTTCTATGATAATCACCAGTAGGAATATTAATAACTTTTATTCATACAGTAACACCAAAAGGGTACTTTGCAACAAAGATGTACCAGTGGGAGGCCAAAGACAAGCACAGCGTGGCAGTTAAAACATTCAGACACCAGTGATAAATCAGTTTAAATGAAACAGGAGGGGCTCAAACCTAGAAACAACTCGATTTAGGAGATGTTGGGGAAGAATGAAAATTCTAAAGGCGTTTATATGCCTCAAATACTCACATGATGGACAAAATGGTGGACACTAAATATCACATTTTTTGGAGAAACACTAACAAGAATAAAAATATTATTGTTTCTCTTCAAATACAAAAAAAAAATTGCCAGTCTTATATGCACATATATTTTCACATATTTTGTTGGACAACTGGCTAACATGATTTAACCTGACAGGATTTCTGAAAATCAGAAATGTTCAAAATGTTCAATGCTACATATCTGGCTAATCTGTATACAGCCTACATACAGGATTTTCAAGCAATATCCATAAACGCTAACTGTTGTTGCTAACGAGCACAATACAGTGGTATGCAAAAGTTTGGGCACCCCTGGTGAAAATTGCTGTAACTGTGAACAGTTAAGCAAGTTGAAGATGAAATGATCTCCAAAAGGCAGAAAGTTAAAGACGACTCATTCTTTTTATATTTTAAGCAAAAACAATTTTTTTATTTTCATCTTTTACGTTTTCAAAATGACAAAAAAGGAAAAGGGCCTGAAGCAAAAGTTTGGGCACCCTGCATGGTTAGTACCTAGTAACACCCCCTTTGGCAAGTATCACAGCTTGTAAACACTTTTTGTAGCCAGCTAATAATCTTTCAGTTCTTACCTGGGGGATTTTCACACATTCGTCCTTGCAAAAGGCTTCCAGTTCTACAAGTTTCTTGGGCTGTCTTGCATGCACTGCTCTTTTGAGATCTAGCCACAGATTTTCAATGATGTTTAGGTCAGGGGACTGTGAGGGCCAGGGCAAAACCTTCAGCTTGGGCCTCTTGAGGTATTCCATTGTAGATTTTGAGGTGTGTTTTGGATCATCGTCTTATTGTAGGACCCATCCTCTTTTTAACTTCAGCTTTTTTACAGATGGTGTGATGTTTGCTTCCAGAATTTGCTGGTATTTATTCGAATCCATGCTTCCCTCGACCAATGAAATGTGCCCTGTGCCACTGGCTGCAATACAACCCCAAAGCATGATCGATCCACACCCATGCTTCAGAGTCGGAGAGGTGTTCTTTTCCTGGAATTTGACACCCTTTTTTTCTCCAAACATACCTTTGCACACTGTGGCCAAAAAGTTTTATTTTGATTTCATCAGTCCACAGTGGGGTGTATGGGGTGTCCAGGAAGAGGTAGTACCTTTAGCAGGAGGGCTCACCATGTCCTTGTCAGGACAGCTTGTCTGTTACTGGTCCTCACCTGACACTCAGCTCTCACCTGTGGCTCCACGTAGCTGTCGCATGCAACAGCGGCCACACCCTGGGCACTGGCCTTGGCGGGCTTGCTAAACCAGGTGAGGGTAGCCGATGGGTTCCAAACCCTCGGTGAATTAGAACTGGGTGGTGTCAGCCCCACTGCATGCAGAGACTGACTCCCGGCGGAACGAACGGAAGAGATCTCCTGTAGATCCAACGGTTGTGAAGGCGGTGGCAGCAAGCATTGTGGAACGCCTAGAGCATGGATGCAGCACCTAAAGAAGTCCTGGTCATCCACTGCAGCCAAGGAGGCCCCCAGTTGTAACATTTCCTTTTGCCACTGGACCCTGGCTTCTGCAGCCGAGAGGGTGGGGTTGTTCCCTTGCAACAGCTTCCCCACCAAAACCCAACTCACTCACAGGTTATGTGCAGATCCCCCTTCCGTTCCTCAATTCCTTCCTCTCAACTTCTCCTGAAAGTCCTGTGGTGACGGGAACAGGGCGAAGTGACAGGTAGCGGTTACTACTGGCAGTCGTAGCCTCAAACCTGCACGTAGGCGGCCTGGGACAGATGGTCGTCCTTCATTGTACCTGGGACAGCAGTGGAGTTCGGCAGCATCCCTGGTGACTGAGCAGCCCTTTTTAGGACAGCACTGCTCACCCTAGCAAGGGAGGGGCCTAGAAAAGGTGGCCTAAACATTGCCTGCCCTAATTCACTAACTGGCCAGCATGCCTCGGCTGGCAGTTAACCCTCTTAGCGGTCGAAAAGGAAAAACAAAGAAAATTATCCTTGGCACTTAGAACATGTGCACTCTGCTAGACAGAGAAAACACAGCAAGGCCTCACAGAAGAACTGCCCTGGTAGCTAGAGAATTGGCATGATACAGGATCGATATCGCCGCACTCAGTGAAACCCGCTTTGCTGAAGAAGGAGCAATCTGCAAACCAGATGGGGGCTACAACTTCTTCTGGAAAGGAAAGGCAGAAGCTGAAGACAGACAACATGGAGTCGGATTCGCTATTCGTAACACCTTGCTACGCCAACTCCCTGATCTCCCCACCGGCATCAATGAACAGCTGATGAAAATCCTCTTCCCTGTCAGTCGCTCAAGGCACGTTACCATCATTAGTGCCTATGCCCCCACGCTCACATGCAGTGACGAGGACAAGGAGAATTTCTATGAAGCCTTGGACTCCCTCTTGAAGTCAACTCCTGCAAGCGACAAGCTAGTAGTCCTAGGGGACTTCAATGCAAGAGTTGGGATGGATAACCAGAGCTAGGAAGGAGTTTTAGGCCCCCAGGCAGTCGGCAAGATGAACAGCAACGGGCTGCTGCTCCTGACTATGTGTGCTGAGAATGGTCTCACCATTACCAACACCCTCTTTAGACTGGCCAACAAGTACAAGACCACATGGATGCATCCAAGGTCCAAACAATGGCATCTCATAGACTATGTCATTGTCCGGCGGCAGGATACACAGGATGTGATGATCACAAGAGCCATGCGAGGAGTGGAGTGTTGGACTGACCATAGGCTGGTGAGGGTGATCCTCAACCTTCACATAGCCACGGTTCATCGCAAAAAGCCCAAAACTGCTCGCCCAAAATTCAACCTCACAAAGCTACTGAACCCTTCCACAAGAGAGAAATTTCAATCCCACCTAGATGACATTCTGACTGCTCAAGGACCGTTGACTGGTGACCCAATAGAACAATGGAACCAGTTCAAGCACATGGTGACAGAGTCAGCCAAAGCCACTCTAGGTCTGCAGAGGCATGTCCATCAGGACTGGTTTGATGAGAACAATGCTGAAATCAACAAACTCTTAGAAGAGAAGCACAATGCCTACATCATCTGGCAGAATGACCCATCTTCCATCTCCAAGAAAGAAAGCTTCAAGCACCTCCAAAGCAAAGCCCAGAGAGAACTGCGCGCAATGCAAGACAGCTGGTGGGACAGAAAAGCTGAAAAGGTTCAACTTTACGCTGACCTGAATTACTCTAAGGAGTTTTACAGTGAGCTCAAGGCTGTGTATGGACCACAGAGACCCAGCACAACCTCACTACTGTCGGCAGATGGTCAGACCTTGCTGAAAGATAAGGACAGCCTTACACAACGCTGGAGGGAACATTTCTTCACCCTCCTCAACAGACCGTCCACAGTTGACCCTACAGCTTTGAACGTAATCCCAGAGAAGCCAGCACTTGAGGAACTTGACCTGCCACCCACCCTTGAAGAAATCACCGCTGCAGTGAAGCAGACGAACTCGGGTAAGGCGCCAGGCATGGACGGCATCCCAGTCGAGATATACAAGGCAGCCAGCCCATTGGCCCTGGACACACTCCACAAGATACTTTGCAGCATTTGGGAAGAAGAATCCATGCCACAGGACTTTCGAGATGCCATTGTTGTCTCTTTATTCAAGAACAAGGGCAGCAAATCTGACTGTGGCAATTACCGCGGCATCTCCCTCCTCTCTATCGCTGGGAAGATACTCACCAGGGTCATCCTGAACCGCCTTGTCAGCGCCGTCTCAGAACCATCACTGCCAGAGTCCCAGTGTGGCTTCAGACGAGGCCGCAGCACTATCGACATGATCTTCTCGGTGAGACAGGTCCAGGAAAAGTGCATCGAGCAGCGGATGGATCTTTATGCAGTCTTCATAGACCTTACGAAGGCCTTTGATATGGTGAACAGAGAAGTGCTGTGGGTCATCCTCGCCAAGCTTGGCTGCCCGAGGAAATTCACTACCATCATCCGCCTCTTCCACAACGACATGGTTGGCACTGTACTTGCTGGGGGTGACATTTCTGCTCCCTTTGAGATTTCAAACGGTGTCAAACAGGGCTGTGTCCTTGCCCCGGTCCTGTTTAACCTGTTCTTCACATGTGTGCTGAACCATGCCCTCAGAGATCTCAACAGAGGCATCTACATTAAGTACAGGTTAGACGGCTCTCTGTTTGACCTGCGCCGGCTGAACGCTAAGACCCAAACAATGGTGAGACTTGTGACAGATGCATTGTTTGCAGATGACTGTGCACTGATGGCACACACAGAAGCGGACCTCCAGTTCATCGTCAGCAAGTTTGTGGAAGCCTCCCAACTCTTCGGCCTGACAATCAGCCTAGGAAAAACAGAAGTCCTCTTCCAACCATCCCCAGGCCCTGCTGTGCACCCTCCCCCCACCATCTCTATTGGAGGTACTGCACTGAAGAACGTTGAGAACTTCAAATACCTCAGGAGCATTATATCCAGCGACGGCTCCATCGACAAGGAAATCTCTGCCAGGATCAGTAAAGCCAGTCAGGCTCTTAGTCGCCTTCGATCTCGTGTGATGAGTCACAAAAGCATCAGGCTCGAGACAAAAATCAAAGTGTACAAAGCTGTCGTGATCACAAGTCTCCTCTACGGCTGTGAGACCTGGACGCTGTACAGGAAACAAATCAAACAGCTTGAACGTTTTCACATGAGATCCCTATGGTCGATCATGGGCATCAAGTGGCAAGATCGAGTGACGAACCTCGAAGTCCTGGACACAGCAAACCTAGTTAACATAGAAGCTATGGTCTTGAAGGCTCAACTCCGCTGGACTGGTCACGCCATTCGCATGGAGCCTTACAGACTGCCTCGCCACCGACTCTATGGAGAGCTGAGGCAGGGCCACAGACCCAGGGGCCGATCGAGAAAACAGTACAAAGACTGCATCAAAGACAGCCTGAAACATGTCGGCATCCCTGCAAAAGACCTTGAGGCTTGTGCACAAGACAGACCAGCATGGCGTAGTCAAATCCGGCAGGCCCAGGACAACTTTGAAAGCAGTCGCCGTGACTACATCACCCAAGCAAGAGAAAGAAGAAAGGCCTCAACATCCTCCCTTCCTGCAGCAGCCACATTCCAATGCCCTTACTGCCCACAAGTGTGTGCCTCCAGAATTGGTCTTTTCAGCCACACCCGTGTCCATGAAAGGAGGCCCACTGCACATTGACATTGTCGGATCGACGGTCTACCAAAGAAGTCCACAGGACTTGTTTCCAAAATGCATCAGGCTTATTTAGATGTTCATTTGCAAACTTCAGACGCTGAATTTTGTGGCTAAGATGCAGGAAAGGTTTTCTTCTGATGACTCTCCCATGAAGGTCATAGTTGTTCAGGTGTCGCTGCATAGTAGAACAGTGCACCACCACTCCAGGGTCTGCTAAATCTTTCTGAAGGTCTTTTGCAGTCAAACGGGTTTTTATTTGCCTTTCTAGCAATCCAACAAGCAGTTCTTTCAGAAAGTTTTCTTCATCTTCCAGACCTCACCTTGATCTCCACTGTTTCTGTTAACTGCCATTTCTTAATAACATTACAATCTGAAGAAACAGCTACCTAGGGACAAGTTTGAGGAGTCAGAGAATTTATACAGCTTTGAAATCTGCATCATCTGACCTTTCCTAATGAAGAATTTGAACAAGCCACAGCTCAATAAGCTAATTAAGGTCTGGAACCTTGGTAAAAATTACCTGAGAACTCAAATGTATTAGGGTGCCCAAACTTTCGCATGGTGTTCCTTTTCTTTTTTCACTCTCAATTGTACAAAACAAAAATAATCTTGCAGAAAACGCTGAAAAGAAATGTATCATCTTTACCTTTATGCCTTTTGGTGATCAGTTCATCTTCTGCTCACTTAACTGTTCACAGTAACAGACATTTTCAGTAAGGATGCCCAAACTTTTGCATGCCACTGTATACAGAACCTAATATGACAGAATAATTTCATGACTGTAAATTTGGTTTTAGAGGGGATTTAAAAAAAAAAAAGATTGTAGTATGTTGAGCAGGTGTGTGGAGCACAGAAGCACGGCAGGCCAGAACTGAGTTTTCAAAAACTCTTTTATTTAGCTTTTCAGCTTTTACTGACACTCTCTCAGTCACACATGCGCACATACACTCAAGCGTTCTGGTTGGGGAGAGAGCCCCCTTCCTCTGCTCTCTCTCTCCTTATATAGGGCGCAGTCACTGGGGAAGACACACAAACACAGGTTAACAGACATCAGGTGCAGTGATTCTGCCACTTACCTTCCCTGACTCCGCCCTCCGGTCACAGACCGACGCTTGACCATGCCCCCGCCCCCGCTGCCACAATGATATTCATAAATCTCATCTCGTCTCATTATCTCTAGCCGCTTTATCCTGTTCTACAGGGTCGCAGGCAAGCTGGAGCCTATCCCAGCTGACTACGGGCGAAAGGCGGGGTACACCCTGGACAAGTCGCCAGGTCATCTCAGGGCTGACACCTAGACATAGACAACCATTCACACTCACATTCACGCCTACGGTCAATTTAGAGTCACCAGTTAACCTAACCTGCATGTCTTTGGACTGTTGGGGAAACCGGAGCACCCGGAGGAAACCCACGCGGACACGGGGAGAACATGCAAACTCCACACAGAAAGGCCCTCGCCGCCCCGGGGCTCGAACCCAGGACCTTCTTGCTGTGAAGCGACAGCGCTAACCACTACATCACCGTGCCGCATATATATATATATATATATATATATATATATATATATATATATATATATATATATGTGTGTGTGTGTGTGTATATGTACAGGTAGTCGTCGACTTACGACCTATGCAACTTACGACCGATCGACTTTACGACCGTCTGATTATGACTGGCAAGTGTTTCCCAGCTCCCAGTTGAGCTAGCTGAGCGTACAACAGTTTCCGCCCCAGCTCCTGGCAGCGTCCAGCATCCAGCCTCTTGCCACGTACAGCAGTTTCCGCCCCAGCTCCTGGTTTATGAAACGAGCAAATGCTCCCGCCAGCCCGAGCGCTGCAATAGCTGATGACGTAGACGACCCACAGCCAAGCACCAGTGATGCCAGCGGTCACTAAGTTTTGTATTTTGCTATGTTTTACATTTGTATTTTGGTATGTTTCAAACTAAAATGTTTTCTATTTTTCACACCTGTATTTCATATTTTTTGTTTTGCACATATTAAACGAATTGTACTGTACGCAGTGTAGTATGCAGTGTTTGACTTAAACCAAATAATGAGCCAAGGTAATGAAATAAGAAAATGTTGATAAAATAAGACTTTAAGATGATTACAATATCATTACACATCACAATATACTTACGTTCATTTAACATAGGTCGACTTACGACCAGATCGGTTAACGACCGGTCAGTCGTAACCAAACGCAGTCGTAAGTCGACGACTACCTGTATATATAAATGCAAAAATCTTTTATATGAACTGGCTTGTGTGAATTCTTTTGAATTTGCAATCACACACACACACACACACACACACACACACACACACACACACACACACACACACACACACACACACACACACACACACACAGAGCCTCCTTGTTTATTAACAGGCATTGGGGCTGTCTGGATAGAAGAATGTTTTTTTTTCTGCGAGATAAAGTGGCTGATAACCGAAGCGCTGCACTCTGCTCAGACTAAACGGCCCAGAGAGCACAGCGGGGTTTCAAGCACACACTTATCTGGCCTGGCTGCAGCCTCGGTGCTGTAAATAATTAACACAAGCTTTGGATGGGGTTCTGGCTTTCAGAACATCACAGTATCTGTTTACAACCTCACATCCTCAAAGAGGACAACATTAGATGGTGCGTAACACGGCAATGGCAAGGCAGGGGTCCAATTATTCGGTTATGGAAACTCTTAGAATGTTGTTCAATTCAAATTTGCTGTAAGAATCACTCTTAGCCTTCAGTAGTTGATCAAAACATTGTGTAATAGTGCTTTTTCTGAATTAGAAAGGAGGCTGTGGTGTTTTAAAACTCATGTAGGATATTTTAAGGCCTGTACTACACCTTGTCACGACAATATCTAGCATGCATCATGCAAATACTGGATATCACATCCTGTGTATTCAGCTGGCCATGTTCCCAACGTCCAACAAAGTCCTCTGTATTGGAAGTGTGATAACTTTATCTCTGATGTCTGTTTATATGAATTAGATGTTATGATAGAAATGATAATGTATTAGACAAGTGCATTTGTATAAACCTGTGATTTATAAACAAAAGAACTATTATCAGAACTACAGTTATAGTAGTTTAATTAATCAATTCCTTCTAACCAATCAGAAATGAGAATTGAGAATTGTCCCACTTTTAATTATGGCATGTCTTGCATTTATTATAATTACTGTGCCTTATTTATGTGGCATCCAATTTCACTATTTCATAATCACAAGAAGAAAAAAACAACAACCATCAGCACACATCCAAAAAAAAAAAAATCAACATGCGGAAAGAAGTCAAAATTTGATTTACTGTACAAATTCTGGGGGGAAATCACAGACTTGGCAACACAGACCTGTTTAGGTCTCTTATCTATGGCCCTGTCCACACGGCGACAGATTCAGGTGAATCTGATAAAATTGTTTATCGTTTCGGCCTGGCGTCCACATGGCACCGGCATTTTGGGTGCCCCAAAACGAAATCTTTTGAGAACGGGTTCCAGAGTGGAAAAATCTGGCAACAGTGCTGTTGCGAAGTCGTCTGGATGAGTAGAACGGATTTGTTTACGATGACGTCACAACCACATGACTGTCAGTGCTTCACGCCGGGTAGAAGTGTAACGAACTCGATGCGAGTTGTCAACAAATCCTATAACTTGGTTCATGAAACGCACTTACAAAATATTTTCACTGTGAATATTTATTGTGTAATGGTGCAAAGTGAGAGAGAGAGAGAGAGAGAGAGAGAGAGAGAGATAATAGCCCTTAGGGCAGAGTCTTTAGTCCAAACACTGTGGAAGTACTGAGTATAACCAAACTGCGCACCGCCTGTGCGCTTTCCAAAAACAAAAACAATCCCGCCAGCAAAAATAGGAAAAAAAAAGGAGCGATCTCACCTCTTCAGATGTTGGTTTAAGTCCGACAATACATTCCTCAAAAAGGGCGTAGAAGAACAAAGTAATCCATCAACATGTAGCATTCAATTTATTCCGGACCATTAAAGAATTCTGGAGGATATCAGAATGTTGGCGTACTGGCTTCCATCTACCCCCATTCATTCCTCTTTCCGCGTCTTTCATTTTATGCTACTGATTAATAATCAAAACTTTATGTGGCTAATGCTACAGAAGAAGGGGTTTATGCGCATGCGTCTACTTCTATTGTTCTGGTGTCTCCGATGGGACCGTCTTACAGCGCACGTAGAGGTGTGGCATGTGTATTGCATCGTTTTCAGCAAGCGTTGCGTTGCCATATGGACCTGATATTTTACTGATCCGTTGCCCATGTGGACGCGATATTTAAAAAAAAAAAATCTCGTTGCCGTTGTCGTGTGGATGTAGCCTATATGTTTCTATGGTTTACTTTGATTGCTTTGGCCATAGATATGCTAAAAAAGCTCATTTGAATGTAAACAGATTGTAACTGGTAGATTTCAGTGCTGCATTTTACATTTTTTTGTCATGTCAAAATGTCATTTCTTTGAGAGGTAACTTTTAATGGCTTTTGTTTCTCCCGATAATTAGTGTTTTTATGTTCATGCCAATGAGTTGGCTTTTAGCAGGTCAAAATATTAGCACTAAGGACAAGTTACCAAAGCTTTTACAAAATGAATGCGTACTTAAAGTTTAATATTCATCTGTGTTTAAATAAAGAGGCCTTTTGTTATCAGGTATGTTAAATTTTAAATTAATGTCAGTTAATGTGGTCTATTGTCAATTGCCAGTATTATCATTAATTACCATAATAGATGCATAGTTTATTATGTAAAATTGCAGTAATAATAATAATAATAATAATAATAATGATGGCTTTTTAGCTAATGAACTCTACTTAATTGCAGATGTTATTAAGAGATCCTCAGATACACTGAGTGTGTAAATAAATATTCATTTTCAGTAACTTTTTTTAAACATGGCACATCATTGCTAATGGGAATTTACATAGAAAAAAAAAATGGTCGCAAAATACAGCCAACTTCAAAATCACTGCCAAACTACATAGCAAAACTAACTATACACTTAGATATAAATATAAAATTTTATATATATATATATATATATATATATATATTAAACCATGCATAAATAATAAAAAGCTTGAATATATATGAATGTTATATAGTTTTTAACACAATTTTTCTAAAAAAAAAATGTTTTAGGGTGCCAATAATTGTGTTGACTGAGTTGACTTTTGTTTTACTTATGTAGTTCTGACTGTAGTCATAATAGCCTGTATTGATGTAAAAAAAGTAAAGCAACAATCAACTCCAGAATTTAAACAGTAAAGGCCGACAGCAAACACCAGAATTATTGGCACCCTTATCAAACGTATACTCAAACCTACAGTCAACTTCAGAATAAAGAGTAAAGCTGAAGCAAACTCCAGAATCATGTGTAACCTTAAAAATGTAAAACTACAGCCAAGTCAACAAACAGAAATAAAACTACAATCAACATCAAAACTATTGGCGCCCCTATGAAATGCAAAACTGCACTTAACTCCAGAATAAAAAGTACAACTACAGTAAAGCCCAGAATTATTGATAATTTTATTTTTTAAAAATTCTGCTTTCTTTTCATTTTTCAAATGCAGATTAAAAGTTATTAAGTTGAGTTCGTGATGATTTAGGCATTAGGTATGTATGATGCTCAACTGGAGGCTAAATGCGTATAATGTGTATGTTTCTAAGTACCACATATAATATGTCTTGTCTCTTAGACTACAATTTGTATAATAAGTCAAGTCAAGCCAAGTCAGGTTTATTTGTATCGCACTTTTAACAATAGACATTGTCGCAAAGCAGCTTTACAGAAAATTAAAGACTTTAAACATGAGCTAATTTTATACCTAATTTATCCCCAATGAGCAAGACTGTGGCAATGGTGGCGAGGAAAAACTCCCTCAGACGACACGAGGAAGAAACCTCAAGAGAAACCAGACTCAAAAGGGAACCCATCCTCATCTGGGTGATAACAGATAGCATGATTATAAATAACTCGCTTCTATAAGTGTCCTATATAACATAGTCACAAAGTATAACTGTGTAACTGTGTAAAAGCATTACTGTAAGTGTCCAGAGCGTCTTCCAAGTGTGACTTTCAACTGTCCACATGGGGCCGTCCTCTACAGGAGCAATGTGATGAGACTCCAACCAGACGTAAGGCATCAGGATGGATCAGGCAGATCCAAGGAGCAGAAGAGGTCAGGATCTCGATCTCAGGATCGACATGTAACTCAGATGGACAGACAGAGTGGGGGAGGGGGGAGAAAACACAGGTTGTTCGGTATGCCCAATGTCACCTAATGAGTAAGAACAGTATACATTTTGTGCTGAGTGCAAGCAGGGACTCCAGCAAAACTAACAATGACAGGATAACTAAGAAATATATTTAGTAAATAAATAAATATATAAATAATTACTATAAATTCTGGGGCGGCACGGTGGTGTAGTGGTTAGCGCTGTCGCCTCACAGCAAGAAGGTCCAGGTTCGAGCCCCGTGGCCGGCGAGGGCCTTTCTGTGTGGAGTTTGCATGTTCTCCCCGTGTCCGCGTGGGTTTCCTCCGGGTGCTCCGGTTTCCCCCACAGTCCAAAGACATGCAGGTTAGGTTAACTGGTGACTCTAAATTGACCGTAGGTGTGAATGTGAGTGTGAATGGTTGTCTGTGTCTATGTGTCAGCCCTGTGATGATCTGGAGACTTGTCCAGGGTGTACCCCGCCTTTCGCCCGTAGTCAGCTGGGATAGGCTCCAGCTTGCCTGCGACCCTGTAGAACAGGATAAAGCGGCTAATGAGATGAGACGAGACTATAAATTCTATATATAGTAAACATCCATCCATCCATTATCTGTAACCACTTATCCTTTGCAGAGTCATGAGCAAGTTGGAGCCTATTCCAACTGACTATGGGTGAGAGGCAGGATACATCCTGGACAAGTTGCCAGGTCATCACAGGGCTGATACACAACCATTCCCACTCACACCTACAGTCAATTTAGAGTCACCAGTTAGCCTAACCTGCATGTCTTTGGACTGTGGGGGAAACCGGAGCACTCGGAGGAAACCCACGTGGACATGGGGAGAACATACAAACTCCACACAGAAAGGCCCTCGCCGGCCACTGGGCTCGAACCCAGAACCTTCTTGCTGTGAGGCGACAGTGCTAACCACTACACCACCGTGCTGCCCCTATAGTAAACATATAAATAAGAAAAATATGTCAACTTTTGTATCTAGCCAAGCTTTTCTTTAATCCAACACGTAAGCCCATATTCACTAATGCATGTTCTGGACTTTAAAAAAAAAAGCTTTGTGAATCTGCATAAATGCTTTAATATGAATAGAACAGGCTTTAAACTGAGACGCATCTGTAGAAGTACAAATGAGTACATAGAGTACAAATGAACACTGGCTTTCAGCTGTTTGCTTTGCTTTCTGCCGTAACGAATGTACGGCAGTTGGACATAAGTGCAGTCTCTTCGTTAGGGCTCATTGAATATTTATGGTCATAATGTAGAGAGGAGGTCAGATCGCTGATACGCACAGTAAAGAGACAAATCCATAATTGTGCAAATCAACCAGTTGTGGGTCAACAGCAGAAAAAAAAATGCAACGATAGTGACTTGGAACTTTAGCAGACTGAAGAACGAATTGGCGAAGAATTGCAGCACTGAAACACACAAGACTTGACAAAGCTACTGTCTCATGTATAGACATAATATAGATTGCATTTTTAAATATTATAGTCATATCATCATGTTTATTCACAATTTACTGTCTGTAAACTGCATGAATAACTTTCAAAACAACAACAACAGCAGCAACAGCGGCCGAGTCTTTGTTTTCCTCTCGGAGATGGACGGATTTCGCATCTCTGCAACTTCATACAACCCCGATTCCAAAAAAGTTGGGACAAAGTACAAATTGGAAATAAAAACGGAATGCAATAATTTACAAATCTTGAAAACTGATATTGTATTCACAATAGAACATAGACAACATATCAAATGTCAAAAGTGAGACATTTTGAAATTTCATGCCAAATATTGGCTCATTTGAAATTTCATGACAGCAACACATCTCAAAAAAGTTGGGACAGGGGCAATAAGAGGCTGGAAAAGTTAAAGGTACAAAAAAGGAACAGCTGGAGGACCAAATTGCAACTCATTAGGTCAATTGGCAATAGGTCATTAACATGACTGGGTATAAAAAGAGCATCTTGGAGTGGCAGCGGCTCTCAGAAGTAAAGATGGGAAGAGGATCACCAATCCCCCTAATTCTGCGCCGACAACTAGTGGAGCAATATCAGAAAGGAGTTCGACAGTGTAAAATTGCAAAGAGTTTGAACATATCATCTACGGTGCATAATATCATCAAAAGATTCAGAGAATCTGGAAGAATCTCTGTGCGTAAGGGTCAAGGCCGGAAAACCATACTGGGTGCCCGTGATCTTTGGGCCCGTAGACGGCACTGCATCACATACAGGCATGCTTCTGTATTGGAAATCACAAAATGGGCTCAGGAATATTTCCAGAGAACATTATCTGTGAACACAATTCACCGTGCCATCCGCCGTTGCCAGCTAAAACTCTATAGTTCAAAGAAGAAGCCGTATCTAAACATGATCCAGAAGCGCAGACGTCTTCTCTGGGCCAAGGCTCATTTAAAATGGACTGTGGCAAAGTGGAAAACTGTTCTGTGGTCAGACGAATCAAAATTTGAAGTTCTTTATGGAAATCAGGGACGCCGTGTCATTCGGACTAAAGAGGAGAAGGACGACCCAAGTTGTTATCAGCGCTCAGTTCAGAAGCCTGCATCTCTGATGGTATGGGGTTGCATTAGTGCGTGTGGCATGGGCAGCTTACACATCTGGAAAGACACCATCAATGCTGAAAGGTATATCCAGGTTCTAGAGCAACATATGCTCCTATCCAGACGACGTCTCTTTCAGGGAAGACCTTGCATTTTCCAACATGACAATGCCAAACCACATACTGCATCAATTACAGCATCATGGCTGCGTAGAAGAAGGGTCCGGGTACTGAACTGGCCAGCCTGCAGTCCAGATCTTTCACTCATAGAAAACATTTGGTGCATCATAAAATGGAAGATACAACAAAAAAGACCTAAGACAGTTGAGCAACTAGAATCCTACATTAGACAAGAATGGGTTAACATTCCTATCCCTAAACTTGAGCAACTTGTCTCCTCAGTCCCCAGACGTTTACAGACTGTTGTAAAGAGAAAAGGGGATGTCTCACAGTGGTAAACATGGCCTTGTCCCAACTTTTTTGATATGTGTTGTTGTCATGAAATTTAAAATCACCTAATTTTTCTCTTTAAATTATACATTTTCTCAGTTTAAACATTTGATATGTCATCTATGTTCTATTCTGAATAAAATATGGAATTTTGAAACTTCCACATCATTGCATTCCATTTTTATTTACAATTTGTACTTTGCCCCAACTTTTTTGGAATCGGGGTTGTATTTTTCCAAAATCAACAACAAAATTTCTTTGGACTTTTTCCTTTTTAAAGGATGACAATTGTTTTGGCTTTTATTTTACAAATTTATGTGATGTGGCAATCATTTTGATATGAATGAAAACTGGACTGCTGAGTCACCAACTCTACTCGCTAGGGAAATGCTGTTATGGGGTGAAAAAAAAAGTTCTTGTAAAATTCTGAGGCAGAGAAATGTATCTGATTGTTTTTCATGGAAAATTTTGAAGAACTGAAATGTAAATTGTTTATTTTATACAATGCATACAACATCTGCCCATTCACTTGAAGGGTGCCAATAGTTATGGAAGCAACTTATAATTTGACTTTTTTTTATTTTAAATGTGTGTCGAAATGGCTTTGGAAGCCTTTCTAAGGCTGTCATTTTGCTTGCAGTGAAACTTTTAGTTACTGAGAGAAAAAAAATACAAAATGTTGATTTATTTATTTTTAAATATAAGGTAACATATATTTAAGTTGAAACACCAGTTTTGGGTTGGTGTTATACTTATTTTTTTATTTATAATTTATGTTCATCAGGAGGGGCGGCACGGTGGTGTAGTGGTTAGCGCTGTCGCCTCATAGCAAGAAGGTCCGGGTTCGAGCCCCGTGGCCGGCGAGGGCCTTTCTGTGCGGAGTTTGCATGTTCTCCCCGTGTCCGCGTGGGTTTCCTCTGGGTGCTCCGGTTTCCCCCACAGTCCAAAGACATGCAGGTTAGGTTAACTGGTGACTCTAAATTGACCGTAGGTGTGAATGTGAGTGTGAATGGTTGTCTGTGTCTATGTGTCAGCCCTGTGATGACCTGGCGACTTGTCCAGGGTGTACCCCGCCTTTCGCCCGTAGTCAGCTGGGATAGGCTCCAGCTTGCCTGCGACCCTGTAGAACAGGATAAAGCGGCTAGAGATAATGAGATGAGATGAGATGAGACATTGCACATATTTAGTAATCCATCCATCAATTGTAGCTGCTTATCCTGTACAGGGTCGCAGGCAAGCTGGAGCCTATCCCAGCTGACTATGGGCGAGAGGCGGGGTACACCCTGGACAAGTCGCCAGGTCCATATTTAGTAATATAAATCGTTAAATCATAAGTGATGTACTTTAGTCAGAAGCTGAACTGCGTTTGCTCAGTAATTTATGCAGCGCTTTAACCAGATGTACGTTCGTGAGACACATCAAGAGTAAACTGGAGGAATCGACGCTAATGATAATCTGTGAAGTGTTCAGGAAGTGAGACAGGAAGTGAGACAGGAGGTGTGTGATTCCTGCTCTCTGTAAATCTGCTGAACTGAACCGACAACGATGAGAGCAGACGACAGCATCGTTATCTCACTTTTCATCTCAAATGTGCAGCAATCTGAATTTGACCTTGCCTTGATCTGAGGAGGATAATCAGATAGCACCGATATCAGATGGGACGGATAGCAGAGATCTGTCTGTGTCCAGGACAGGGACAATGCATTCAATAAATATACACCATGAATTATATATAATGTAAGAAAGTATGTGCTGTTTGAAAGCTGTAGAGATAATGAATAAACGTATTTAGAATGGAAAAAAATTAATGGCCACATGTGAAAGATAAAGGGGTGAAAAGTATCATTATATTATACTACGCTTAATAAAATAATAACACGTGAACATATACATAGTAATAATAATAATAATAATAATGGAAAAATAAAATGGAATAAAATAATATGAAAAAAATGTTAAAATGTTTTGGCTAAAACCAAATAAGGAAAAATTGGCTCAAATAAATCAAATGTCGTGTAAAATACAAATGTTGGTGGTGATTAAATAAATAAAAAACAATCAAAAGATCAATAATAAAATATTACCTTAAAAAATCCAATAATAAATGTTAAAATATTTATTGAATAAAATAGTAAAATATTAGCAAATTAAATTAACATAAGAAACATCATGAATCGTGAGATGAAATAATAATTAAAAAATAATAATAGCAAATAAAAATATAATACCAAAATAAACTTTTTTAAAATAAACTTTTATATTTATTTTAATATAAAAATAAATTTTTTAAAATCGTCACTGGTGTGAAACAAGATATATTAAAAAAAATTCACTAAATTATAATTATATTAAAAACAAGACGACATGATACATTATTTCATCTCATCTCATCTCATTATCTGTAGCCGCTTTATCCTTCTACAGGGTCGCAGGCAAGCTGGAGCCTATCCCAGCTGACTACGGGCGAAAGGCGGGGTACACCCTGGACAAGTCATCACAGGGCTGGCACATAGACACAGACAACCATTCACACTCACATTCACACCTACGCTCAATTTAGAGTCACCAGTTAACCTAACCTGCATGTCTTTGGACTGTGGGGGAAACCGGAGCACCCGGAGGAAACCCACGCGGACACGGGGAGAACATGCAAACTACACACAGAAAGGCCCTCACCGGCCACGGGGCTCGAACCCGGACCTTCTTGCTGTGAGGTGACAGCGCTAACCACTACACCACCGTGCCGCCCCGATACATTATTTATTTCAGTTAATTAAATTAAGATTAAAATAATTTGGGATATAAAAATTAGGTGTATAAAGAACAGAGTCCATTAAAAAAAAATCCAAAAGAAATGAAAAGTGAAAATTGGTGTTTTAATTTTAAAGGAAATAAAAATAAAATACGGGCATGTGAAAGATCAGTAGTGTTGAAATAATCAGAAAATAAAAACAAATCAATCAATTATGAAATAAAATCTAAAAACGGCATGTGAAAGATACTTGATCACAGGAGCTATACTGAGTCAAACCCTGAATATAGAGAGCGAAACCGAGTAGAGAAACAGGTTTCAGGAGCTTCTCCACTCATCTGTAATCAGCTATCAGTAGAAAAAAACCTCTTCTGGTGGCCCAAGCTTCCTGTGCAGATAGCGTCAGGGCGACAGGAGGCCACATTGATTAGCTGTCTCACAGCCCATCTAACGCAGAATATTGGCTCCATGCACTCTCAGTCTGACAGAGATAATGCACATCAGTCGCTGAGGAAAAAAGATAACTTAGGAGAAGGTCTTACATTTTAAACAGAATAAAAATGGATCTTGGGATTTCAAGGGATTTTAACCACAGAACATGTCATGCAGGGTGGCACGGTGGTGTAGTGGTTAGCGCTGTCGCCTCACAGCAAGAAGGTCCTGGGTTCGAGCCCTGGGGTCGGCGAGGGCCTTTCTGTGTGGAGTTTGCATGTTCTCCCCATGTCTGTGTGGGTTTCCTCCGGGTGCTCTGGTTTCCCCCAAAGACATACAGGTTAGGTTAACTGGTGACTCTAAATTGACCGTAGGTGTGAATGGTTGTCTGTGTCTATGTGTCAGCCCTGTGATGACCTGGCGACTTGTCCAGGGTGTACCCTGCCTTTCGCCCGTAGTCAGCTGGGATAGGCTCCAGCTTGCCTGCGACCCTGTAAAAGGATAAAGCGGCTAGAGATGATGAGATGAGACATGTCACGCAAAAAATCTCGATTTCAATTTAAGCGACAATTAAATCAACAAATAAAATAAATGAACCCTCATATCCTGAGTTATTTTACAATGTACTGTGGAGGAGGTGTGGTGTCTGTGATCAACAAGCGGAGTGAAGAGGGGCGTGGCCTTTGTGCCTGTTGATAGCATGACATCTGCATCTGTAAGTCCCAGTTTAGAAAGTGTGGCCTCTGGTTGCCTCTAGTGAAGATGGGCATGGCCTCTGTGCCCATCAGTCAAATTGAAGGAGGCGTGGCCTTTGTGCCTCTTAATGAAAGTGAAAGAGGTGTGTCCTCTTTGCTTGTAAGTCACATTGAAAGAGGTGTGGCCTCTGTGCCTGTCAGTCAGATTAAAACAAGTGTGTCCTCTTCATCTGTCAGTCATATTGAAGGAAGCGTGGCTGTTGTGCCTGTCAGTCACAAGAGAGGAGGTGTGTCCTCTGTGCCTGTCAGTCAAATTGAAAGAGGTATGGTCACTGTGTCTGACAGTTTCAGTGAAAGAGGTGTGGCCTCTGCGCCTGTCAGTCAAAATGAAGAAAGCATGGCTTCTGTGCCTTTTAGTGAAACTGAAAGAAATGTGTCCTCTGTGCCTGTCAGCCAAATTGAAAGGGGCATGGCCACTATGTCTGACACTTTCAGTGAAAGAGGTGTGGTCTCTGTGCCTGTCATTCAAATTGAAGGAGGTGTGGCCACTGTGTCTGACACTTTCAGCAAAAGAGGTGTGGCCTCTGTGCCTGTCAGTCAGATTAAAACAAGTGTGTCCTCTTCATCTGTCAGTCATATTGAAGGAAGCGTGGCTGTTGTGCCTGTCAGTCTCAATAGAGGAGGTGTGTCCTCTGTGCCTGTCAGTCAAATTGAAAGAGGTATGGTCACTGTGTCTGACAGTTTCAGTGAAAGAGGTGTGGCCTCTGTGCCTGTCAGTCAAAATGAAGAAAGCATGGCTTCTGTGCCTTTTAGTGAAACTGAAAGAAATGTGTCCTCTGTGCCTGTCAGCCAAATTGAAAGGGGCATGGCCACTGTGTCTGACACTTTCATTGAAAGAGGTGTGGCCTCTGTGCCTGTCAGTCAGATTGAAGGATGTGTGGCCAATATGTCTGACATTTTCAGCAAAAGAGGTGTGGCCTCTGTGCCTGTCAGTCAAATTGAAGGAAGCGTGGCCACTGTGTCTGATGCTTTCAGTGAAAGAGGTGTGGCCTCTGCGCCTGTCAGTCAAATTGAAGGAAGCGTGGCCACTGTGTCTGACACTTTCAGTGAAAGAGGTGTGGCCTCTGTGCCTGTCAGTCAAATTGAAGGAGGTGTGGCCACTGTGTCTGACACTTTCAGTGAAAGAGGTGTGGCCTCTGTGCCTGTCAGTCCTAGTAAAAGCAGCACTGCCTCTGCTGGTAAGTCTTAGTGAATGAGGTGTGACTTTTGTGCCTCAAGTACCATAAAGGTTCCATTCAATGGAAACACATGACCTGATTTAATTTTTTGTGACAAATGAGAAGTTTGAGCTTCATAACTATTGTTCTTTCCTATTCCTATTATTTATTCTGAATGTTTTTTGGCCAAATGCATTGAAAAAAGTCCATCATACCGCAATAGATATCGTTCCTCTTTAACAGCATGGTCTGGAAAACAGAAGACAGAAATTCAATAAAAATCGTATTAAGACATTCATGCAGCAAACATGACATCAGCTACTGACCTGATATTCTTAACATCATTGTCAGATTTTCAGAAGCTTCTCCCATTTTCATGCGAAGCTTGATCCTCATATCTGTGTTCAGTCCAGTAAGCTGTCGGAAATCAGCCAAATAAATACAGTATGTTATATGGAACATGCCTCTAAGCTCTTAGTTTTATCCCAAAAAGCAGGACGTGAGTCACATAATAATTACATTTTCATGAGAAAATTTCAAAATAATTTTTTCTTCCTTGGAAAAAACAGAACAAATCATTTCAGAAAGGAAACCCACACCATTTCCTGCCTTTAGAGAATTTACTCAAACCTTACATTGGATATTTTTTGGTGAGTATTACACTCTCATCAAGTCATTTATGTCCTCTGACCCAGCACAAACAGAAATGTTCAATATAAAGAGCAAAAAATGTTATGCAACACCAGCCCACATTCCTCCTGCAAAATCACTGAGAGCACATGGATCACACTTGATCTCATCTGAGTTGTTATTCTACAGCATATGATGTGTATCGTGAGTTGGCCTAGTGGTTAGCGTGTCCGCCTCTCGACCAGGAGACTGCGAGTTCTACTCGCGGTCGGGTCATACCAAAGACCATCATAAAAATGGTACCTTCTGGCAAGGCACGCTGCAATACAGATACAAGTAGGGAAGTCAAACTCTTGCAGTTACCAAAGGACCAGCCTCCCACTGTAACCTTAGCTGTATAGGCAAGCAGCTGAGGGCTATGGAGATCGGCGCTGCACCCATATGCCTCAAAGAGCTGGTTAGTACTGGGACAGGAGACTGCCTGGGAAGACCAGATCCTGGTGTGGAAGGGACATTGACTTTGATATGATGTGGAAGGAATAAAACACCCGGCTTGTGCTGTTATAGGAAAACAAGACCGTCAATGGCGGCGTAGCTCACTTTGGCCCCGTCTAGTCCAGAAGGGAATGATCTAAAGTGGGACACCTTGTGCAATAAATGTTGCAAGCTATATACACTATATACAAGCTATATACACCCTAGGAATACCGACCTACTTTCCAGAAAGAATCCAAAATAACGAGGAATTGTCCAAGAAGAAGCGATTTTTGTTGAACTTCTCATTAAGGCTTAAGTAGTCCATAACTTCCTTAAAGTGCCATTCCACCATTGGATGTATTCTTTGGCATAAAATACAATATATTTTGACAACATATATAAATGGTATCACTAGATAGAGAAATCTTTTAGCTTCAAAATGATATATCAAACATAATTTTTTGACAACGACAAGTATATTAATTTTGCGACCAAAGTCACCTACCCTTTTAATTTCCGCGCGTGATGTCATCGGCAGGTTCCCCTTCTTGTGTACCACGTGACGTGTGACGTGGCACATATTATCAGCAATGGCGTATAGAACGCGATAAAAATAATACTAATAAATCTAGCTAATACCAATAAATCTAGCTAACTGAAAGATTAACTCAACATTTTTCGCAATTTTTTTGGCCCCCATATACGAGGAGAAATGACTCTCTCACTTTGGGGGTTTCCTGGTCTAAAAATAGACTGACACGTGGTACACAAGAAGGGGAACCTGCTGATGACATCACGTTTCACTACCGCGCGGAAATTAAAAGGGTAGGTGACTTTGGTCGCAAAATTAATATACTTGTCGTTGTCAAAAAATTATGTTTGATATATCATTTTGAAGCTAAAAGATTTCTCTGTCTAGTCATGTTGTCATAAAATATATTGCATTTTATGCCAAAGAATACATCCAATGGTGGAATGGCACTTTAATAATTGTAATGAAGCAAATCTGGGTAGAAGTTATATGCACCCTAGGTACCCCTACCTTCCTGCCAGAAAGAATCAAAATCGGTGAAGAATTGAGGGAGAAGAAGCAATTTGTGTGGAAACTGCTCATTAGGGCTTAATTACACCATATCTTCATTATTAATTGCAATTATGCAAATTTGAATAGAAGCTATATGTACCCCAGGCAGACCTTTTCCTGCCAAAGAGAATAAAAATCAGTGAAGAATTGAGTCAGAAGAAGCGATTTTCATGAAATGTGGACGATGCCGGACGGACGATGGACAACACATGATGGGATAAACTCATCACCTGTTGGCTGGATGAGCCAATAATCAACAAGTTACTCATACCATCCCAAAGTTAATTATTTTCCCATAATATCACGTCACAAATTGTTGTAGTCCTCTTATACCACAGTAACTTGCCAATTCCAGTGATTTTATTTATTTATTTATTAAAGAATGACACATCATAATTTTTATCCATTCATAGCTACATTTAAGGTTGTGGAACATCTATGAAGCATGTTATCGCTTACGTTATAGCAGCTATATAAGCAGATTTTGTTTTTTTTTCCTCTGTCTTAAGTCAGTAAGCAATTTGTCTGTCCTGAAGACTGTCAGAAAAAATTACAAATGAAAGTCACAGCTCAGCCTTTTTCTTCTTTTTCTTCTTCTTTCAGCTGGTCCCATTAGGGGTTGCCACAGTGGATCATATTTGATTTTTACACCGGATGCCCTTCCTGACACAACCCTCCCCATCTATCCAGGCTTGGGTCTGACACTAAGTATACACTGGCTTGTACAACCCAAGTGGCTGGGTATTTTACCTAACCTGCATGTCTTTGGACTGTAAGGGAAACTGGAGCACCTGGAGGAAACCCAATCAGACATGGGGAGAACATGAAAACTCCACACAGAAAGGCCCCTGTCGGCCAGTGGGCTCGAACCCAGAACCTTCTTGCTGTGAGGCGACAATGCTAACCACTGCATCACCATGCCACCCTCAACCTTTGACTGTTCCAAAATGCAGACATTGGACTTTCCTTCCAACAACGTTAAATAAACAATCAACAACTACACGCATTTTTAATTGGTTTCTGTGGACGATCCCCAATACAAGTCCCTGTGTAATTTGTTACTACAGACAAAGCAAGGTCATTAATATAAATCTGTGACCTGACATAATAGAAAATGAATCAACACCTTGTGACCAATCAGATTCAAGACCTGAGGGTACACTGATATATGCAAACGTAGGTAATAAATCAGATCAGCCCTGTTGTGTGAACCAAGGTGAGGAATCATTGGTCACTTTGACATATGATGTTTACCTCGGCAAAATTGTCCAGAGACAGAGACATGAGTTCATTGCTCTCCTTCTAGGTTCTGATGCAACATATCTTTATGGTTACCTTCACCAAAAAATAAAGGTCACATAGAAATGTCTCATCTCATCTCATTATCTCTAGCCGCTTTATCCTTCTACAGGGTCGCAGGCAAGCTGGAGCCTATCCCAGCTGACTACGGGCGAAAGGCGGGGTACACCCTGGACAAGTCGCCAGGTCATCACAGGGCTGACACACAGACAACCATTCACACTCACATTCACACCTACGGTCAATTTAGAGTCACCAGTTAACCTAACCTGCATGTCTTTGGACTGTGGGGGAAACCGGAGCACCCGGAGGAAACCCACGCGGACACGGGGAGAACATGCAAACTCCACACAGAAAGGCCCTCGCCGGCCACGGGGCTCGAACCCAGGACCTTCTTGCTGTGAGGCGACAGCGCTAACCACTACACCACCGTGCCGCCACATAGAAATGTGACCTTTATTTTTTTTTCTTTACATTGTAGCCTGATAGAAATCATTGCTTGGCTCATGTTGTAGGATTCACCCCATGATCCATGATCCAATGGCCAAAATATTGCTGAGAATCAAGTCCTTCAGATGCACTCTCTCTTAAAGTTAATGAACCGCCCACCATAGACGCACACCATCATACACTGCAGATAATTATATATTGATAACAGAGATAGAATTGACGATCAAGACAGGGCTATGTGTGCAAAAATCCATTCAAGTCCCTTGACCATTCATCAAGCTCCGTCATGCAAATCTGCCAAGGAATTTGATTTGTCTAAATATTGATTAGATCGAAGGAAAATAGAGCGAGTGTAGCATGCAACCAAAATGGATCCTCGTGTGTGGAGTCTTTATTGGTAGCAAAAATGGAATAACTTTGCGCTATTGTACTGTGTTCAATAGATACCAAATAAACAGCCAGTTAATTGGCTAAATAGTGTTTTATAAAACAGAAATAACCACACTCAGCGAGCAGGTAATTAATCTCAGAGTCAGAAACGCCATCCATGGGCTGGATGCTCTGTTTGGTTGTTAGGTTTTGTACACTTTTCTGGTCACAAGCTTCAGAATCTTAAAGTCTGCATCCAGTTTTGTGAATGATGCCAAACAAGTGGCTTCTTTTCTTTTTTTGGCCACATTTATTGACTAAACATACAGTGGTATGCAAAAGTTTGGGCACCCCTGGTCAAAATTGCTCCTACTGTGAACAGTTAAGCAAGTTGAAGATGAAATGATCTCCAAAAGGCATAATGTTAAAGATGACTCATTCCCTTTATATTTTAAGCAAAAACAATTTTTTATTTTCATCTTTTACATTTTCAAAATGACAAAAAAGGAAAAGAGCCCGAAGCAAATTTTGGGCACCCTGCATGGTTAGTACCTCGTAACACCCCCTTTGGCAAGTATCACAGCTTGTACAAACTTTTTGTAGCCAGCTAATAATCTTTCAGTTCTTACCTGGGGGATTTTCACACATTCGTCCTTGCAAAAGGCTTCCAGTTCTACAAGTTTTTTGGGCTGTCTTGCATGCACTGCTCTTTTGAGATCTCATCTCATCTCATCTCATTATCTCTAGCCGCTTTATCCTTCTACAGGGTCGCAGGCAAGCTGGAGCCTATCCCAGCTGACTACGGGTGAAAGGCGGGGTACACCCTGGACAAGTCGCCAGGTCATCACAGGGCTGACACATAGACACAGACAACCATTCACACTCACATTCACACCTACGCTCAATTTAGAGTCACCAGTTAACCTAACCTGCATGTCTTTGGACTGTGGGGGAAACCGGAGCACCCGGAGGAAACCCACGCGGACACGGGGAGAACATGCAAACTCCACACAGAAAGGCCCTCGCCGGCCTCGGGGCTCGAACCCAGGACCTTCTTGCTGTGAGGCGACAGCGCTAACCACTACACCACCGTGCCGCCCTCTTTTGAGATCTATCCATAGATTTTCAATGATGTTTAGGTCAGGTGACTGTGAGGGCCCGGGCAAAACCTTCAGCTTGGGCCTCTTGAGGTATTCCATTGTAGATTTTGAGGTGTGTTTTGGATCATCATCTTATTGTAGGACCCATCCTCTTTTTAACTTCAACTTTTTTAGAGATGGTGTGATGTTTGCTTCCAGAATTTGCTGGTATTTATTTGAATCCATGCTTCCCTCGACCAATGAAATGTGCCCTGTGCCACTGGCTGCAACACAACCCCAAAGCATGATCGATCCACACCCATGCTTCAGAGTTGGAGAGGTGTTCTTTTCCTAGAATTTGGCACCCTTTTTTTCTCCAAACATACCTTTGCACATTGTGGCCAAAAAGTTCTATTTTGATTTAATCAGTCCACAGGACTTGTTTCCAAAATGCATCAGGCTTATTTAGATGTTCATTTGCAAACTTCAGATGCTGAATTTTGTGGCTTGGATGCAGGAAAAGTTTTCTTCTGAAGACTCTTCCATGAAGGTCATATTTGTTCAGGTGTCGCTGCATAGTAGAACAGTGCACCACCACTCCAGGGTCTGCTAAATCTTTCTGAAGGTCTTTTGCAGTCAAACAGGGGTTTTTATTTGCCTTTCTAGCAATCCAACGAGCAGTTCTTTCAGAAAGTTTTCTTCATCTTTCAGACCTCACCTTGATCTCCACTGTTTCTGTTAACTGCCATTTCTTAATAACATTACAATCTGAGGAAACAGCTAAACACTTTGCTATGTTCTTATAGCCTTCTCCTGCTTTGAGAGCATCAATTATTTTATTATTCAGAATGCGAGGGAGTTGCTTAGAGGAGCCCATGGCTGTTGATTTTAGGGACAAGTTTGAGGAGTCAGAGAATTTATACAGCTTTGAAATCTGCACCATCTGACCTTTCCTAATGAAGAATTTGAACAAGCCACAGCTCAATAAGCTAATTAAGGTCTGGAACCTTGGTAAAAGTTACCTGAGAACTCAAATGTATTGGGGTGCCCAAATGGTGTTCCTTATCTTTTTTCACTCTTCAATTGTACAAAATAAAAATAATACACACATCTTGCAGAAAACGCTGAAAAGAAATGTGTCGTCTTTACCTTTATGCCTTTTGGTGATCAGTTCATCTTCTGCTCAATTAACTATTCACAGTAACAGACATTTTCAGTAAGGGTGCTCAAACTTTTGCATGTCACCGTACCATCCATGTTTGTAGTACTTGAGTCCAGGACTCAGACATGAGTCCGACTCGTGCCCTTCTTTTAAGGACTCATGACTTGACTTGGACTTGAGCACTGATGACTCAGACTTGGACTCGGACTCGTGCATTAACTGCATTTGGACTCGTAAACATCTCATCTCATCATTATCTCTAGCCGCTTTATCCTGTTCTACAGGGTCGCAGGCAAGCTGGAGCCTATCCCAGCTGACTACGGGCGAAAGGCGGGGTACACCCTGGACAAGTCGCCAGGTCATCACAGGGCTGACACATAGACACAGACAAGCATTCACACTCACATTCACACCTACGGTCAATTTAGAGTCACCAGTTAACCTAACCTGCATGTCTTTGGACTGTGGGGGAAACCGGAGCACCCGGAGGAAACCCACGCGGACACGGGGAGAACATGCAAACTCCACACAGAAAGGCCCTCGCCGGCCATGGGGCTCGATCCCGGACCTTCTTGCTGTGAGGCGACAGCGCTAACCACTACACCACCGTGCCGCCCCACTCGTAAACTTGCCATAATAATTTGGCATCAGATATTATATCTACATTATTTTGTATACTAATTTCATGCAAGAGAATGCACATTCACTTGTTCATACATCATATTCAGGAACAAACTAACATTAATGGTGCTAAAATGCCTGGAGAGACGCCCCTAGGATTGTCCACTTTGCTCATACAGACTTCTCATGCAGTGGGAAAAAATGCACTGCTGTGTGTTCTATATGTAGAAGGACTATCGAGGAGACGACGGGGACAACCTCGAACTTCAATCGTCATTTGGCAAGACTCCACCCAGAGAAGGAAGTGACACGCTGTGTTCATTGCCCTGTTGGTAGTGGGCCGGGCTTGCTGAGCGATGAACTAGCTAGTGTTAACCCTCTCTCATGTTATTTGCCCTGTTGACAGTGGGCGGGGCTTGCTGAGCAATGAACAAGCTTTTTGTCTGTAGCCTGTTAACTAAAATGGGGCAATCGAGCAGTAATGTTAGTCCAACACAGTAGCAGAGATGGTTTCGCATAAAGGCAGCAACAGCCACCGTCAAATGGTACCATTGGAGTCTTGTTCTCGGACTCGACTCGGATCAATAGTGGACTTGACTCGAAATTTTCTTTAATGACTTGGACTTGACTCGGACTTGAACACTGGGGACTTGAGACTGGACTCAGACTCAAGGTTTAGTGACTCGGCTACAGCACTGATACCATTGAGTGAAAACCAGGGTTGCAAGTCTTCTGCTTGATATCATGAATAGGTTTGCAAAGCTAATCACAACTCTCGCTATTTCCAAAATAACTCACTGAAACATTTTTTTTTAATATCTTGCGATTCCAATCTACAATCCTGCAGTAAATCAATACCTCAGCCAGTGGCCAGAACTCCTCAGCATGGCCTCTTTGTTGCTTCTTCTCACAGCACTGTGGCTTTGTCAATATGAATAACCTGGAGTAAATATACTGAGGTAAATGAAAATTGACTAAAAACATAGACCTTGACCTACGTCCTCCGAGAGGCAAGACGCTGATGCTGATCGGCTATTGATCAGCATAGTCAGTTGATTTGCTATTGACAGGTCATCTGTGCTAGGTACAGAGCGAAAGTCGTGCTTTTGAACTGTTATAGAAAATAACAGCGTCCTGCTATTTATGAATGAATACACACTGCAATCCAATTTGATGTATTTCATCTTGTGCGTGGAGTAAAATGGATGGTCAGAGGTATTATGGCTCTGTGTGTGTGTGTATGTGAGCATCACAATTAAGCCCGTAGGCCTCTAGAAGAGAAATGGTCCGTGTCTGGAGGACCGGAGGGGGACATGCGTGGGTGACGGCTGTGTCTCGGAGACGAGGCTTTGCTGGAGGTAGCGGTGCATGTAATGAATGGTGAATCCCATCCTTGTCCATCCCTGCGAAGCTTCTCGGCCAGGTACAGTGGAGTCAGGCTGCATAATATGCAAAACACACACACGCATTCTCATTTAGTTCTTCAAACAAAATCGCATCATCCTCAGGCATGCCACTGTCAAGCTGTCACCTTCTATAGGAGGAACTGACATTCAGTAAATTGTCTGCAGACCCCTCCTCCCCCTGCTCAAACACATGTTTCTGTGTATTCTGTGGGATCAAGATGGTGGGTTAAAAGACCCCTTCCTGTCTCTCTAGGTGCATAAAATTCGAGTCTATAATGACTTACACACTCAGGCTCAGATGCTCCACCCACAGTCAAAACCATCCACATTTTTTTTTCTGCACTTTTCTGGCCACAAGCTTCAGGATCTCAAAGGCTGCCGTCTGATTGATTGGCTACATACAACTTGCTGCACTGTGTTCTTTCTATTCCTGCTTCCGTTTGACCATTCTTGACCTGCTTTGTTCCTTGGATAATTTTTGCACACACATCTACCTCCGGCGGCACGGTGGTGTAGTGGTTAGCGCTGTCGCCTCACAGCAAGAAGGTCCTGGGTTCGAGCCCTGGGGCCGGCGAGGGCCTTTCTGTGTGGAGTTTGCATGTTCTCCCCGTGTCCGCGTGGGTTTCCTCCAGGTGCTCCGGTTTCCCCCACAGTCCAAAGACATGCAGGTTAGGTTAACTGGTGACTCTAAATTGACCGTAGGTGTGAATGTGAATGGTTGTCTGTGTCTATGTGTCAGCCCTGTGATGACCTGGCGACTTGTCCAGGGTGTACCCCGCCTTTCGCCCGTAGTCAGCTGGGATAGGCTCCAGCTTGCCTGCGACCCTGTAGAAGGATAAAGCGGCTAGAGATAATGAGATGAGATGAGACATCTACCTCCCTGCAATATTTTTAATTATTATACACACAGGACACTTTTTCAATGGAGTAAAAAACGTGTTCTATTCCCTTCTAGTGGGTTTCGTTCATTTGGTTTGACAGCATGCAATATTGATATCCTACGTGTATTACGTCACTCTACCCAATGGAGAATGAGCATTGAATATGGTCTCCGATATTGCATGGTGGTCAAGACAACATGACGTCACACATCGGAGACGTAAAACTTCCGTGCTAGCGAGCGACTGTGACAATTTGTGAACAAACATGGCTGCCAGGTTTGCTTCATTAAATACGGAAGATTCTGAGAGAATTTTGAAAGAGAAAGAAGCGTTGAACACCTGAAAGGAATGTGTATGTATAATAGTAATATTATTGGCTGGCTTTTTTTTGTGGTATATCAGATATATTCCATTCAGTTACTCGTCTTCGACTCGTTCAATATCATGCTAGATGAATGGAATATATCTGATAGACCACTCAACGCCAGGCAATATTATTTAAATGGACTTTTCCAAAATATAAACCAATTACTAATTTACACTAAAGTGACCCTGATCAAGATAACGAATTTATAAGCACACAAGCACACCAACACATCCAAAATGCTCCCAAGTTAATGAACGTGTCTTATCTTATGCCGGGTTTCCATTAACCTGCTTAATGCACAATTTGAAATTGGGAACTAATAAACAAGTAATGGGTGGCACGGTGGTGTAGTGGTTAGTGCTGTCGCCTCACAGCAAGAAGGTCCGGGTTCGAGCCCTGTGGCCGGCGAGGGCCTTTCTGTGTGGAGTTTGCATGTTCTCCCCGTGTCCACGTGGGTTTCCTCCGGGTGCTCCGGTTTCCTCCACAGTCCAAAGACATGCAGGTTAGGTTAACTGGTGACTCTAAATTGACCGTAGGTGTGAATGTGAGTGTGAATGGTTGTCTGTGTCTATGTGTCAGCCCTGTGATGACCTGGCGACTTGTCCAGGGTGTACCCCGCCTTTCGCCCGTAGTCAGCTGGGATAGGCTCCAGCTTGCCTGTGACGCTGTAGAACAGGATAAAGCGGCTAGAGATAATGAGATGAGATGAGATGAGTTTGCAAAACTGAAATGGAGGCATGTTTTTCACATTCGGTGAAACAGTTCCATGGCTATTGTGGTGAATTGAATCGAAATCCTGTGCCAAATATCAGGTCTCGGAGATTCGAATGACTATCGCAAGAGGTGAAAATATAGCTTTAATTGCAGAACATGACTCAGCGGAAATACAGATCATTCACAATTGCATTTTGTTGACTTTTTTTAATCTATTTTGCTCAAAACTACAATGGAAACCTGGTTTCTGTCATGTAAGTTTCCTATCTAACGATTCTTGAGTGCATGAGAGTAAAAATCCACATATAGAGTGACTCTTGCTCGAAATAGTTATTTAGATAATTATTAGCTCATCCAGCCGACTTATGCCATCATGTGTTGTCCAGCGTCTGTCTGGCGTCGTCCACATTTCACGAAAATAGCTTCTTCTCTTTCAATTCTTCACCGATTTTGATTCTTTTTGGCAGGAAGGTAGGTCTGCCTGGGGTGCATATGGCTTCTACCCAAATTTGTGTAATTGCAATTAATAATGAAGATATGGAGTAATTAATCAATCCCTAATGAGCAGTTTCCACACAAATCGCTTCTTCTCCCTCAATTCTTCACCGATTTTGATTCTTTCTGGCATGAAGGTAGGGGTACCTAGGGTGCATACAACTTCTACCCAGATTTGCTTCATTACAATTATTAATGAAGTTATGGACTAATTAAGCCTTAATGAGCAGTTCAACAAAAATGGCTTCTTCTTGGTCAATTCCTCGCCGTTTTGGATTCTTTCTGTCAAATAGGTCAGTATTCCTAGGGTGTAGAGTAGATTAGGGGAAAAAGCCCCCGTGGGGTAATACGCCCCCGGCCTGTTTTACCCAAAATAACCACCAGATGGCGCAAAGTTACATTTCTATTGTTGATATGGACTGGCTTGACAACGGGGATATACAAATATCCACTGTGGATCGCATATCAGCAACGCAGCGGAGAGAAATCAAATTTCATGGTAAGTGATATAATTTTCAGATATCAGTAAAACTGTATTTATATAGCTACTATTTCGTCAGATATCACAGCTGTGTATGTGGTATGAGTAGACAAGTCAGTACGTTAAAAAATTCATTAGGTATAAAAAGTTGAATCACATTTTGAAAGTAAGACCCTTTTTTGTAAAAGTGTAGTCTGTGGGGTAAAACGCCCCCTTAATGGCGGGGTAAATGGCCCCCAGGGGGCATCGTTTCCTTTTATCATAATTACTGTATTTCATACATTTCTGAATAGCAGATACATAGTTTTTAATTACATCTCGCTTACCTGGTTGAGTAAAGCAAGTAATTTGAACTTAATATTAAAAAAATATTAATAGCATTATTTATTGATGCACTTGTTCTTTGTTAATTCATGTTCAATCCACACAAAATTATATTGAAATTAAAATGCGAAATATAATAAAATAATGCATCTATTCATTAATTCAGGGATATTTTCTTGTTTCTTTCACATTATAGGCTTAAGTAAACACTTTTGCTATCCAAACAGCTTTTTTTGAGTGAGGGGGCCTATTGCCCCACCTCAGGGCGCCTTTTACCCCACTGGGGGGGTAAAAGGCCCCCTTGGCACAATGTTTCATCTCATCGCATTATCTCTAGCCGCTTTATCCTTCTACAGGGTCGCAGGCAAGCTGGAGCCTATCCCAGCTGACTATGGGCAAAAGGCGGGGTACACCCTGGACAAGTCGCCAGGTCATCACAGGGCTGACACATAGACAACCATTCACACTCACATTCACACCTACGGTCAATTTAGAGTCACCAGTTAACCTAACCTGCATGTCTTTGGACTGTGGGGGAAACTGGAGCACCCGGAGGAAACCCACGCGGGCACGGGGAGAACATGCAAACTCCGCACAGAAAGGCCCTTGCCGGCCCCGGGGATCGAACCCAGGACCTTCTTGCTGTGAGGCGACAGCACTAACCACTACACCACCGTGCCGCCCCGGCACAATGTTTGTTTTTGTTAAAAAAAAAAATTTAATATTAAGTTTAGGCAAACTTTAGGTGGCATTATTGTTCATGTCACTGTTGTCAAAAACTATGATAAAACTAAACACATGGTTCATTTCAACTTGGAGAAAAACTGAATTTTCCTTAAGGGGGGCTTTTCCCCCACTCTACTCTATATAGCTTGTATATAGTGTTTATAGCTTGCAACATTTATTGCACAAGGTGGCCCACTTCAGATCGTTCCTTCTGGACTAGACGGGGCCGGAGTGAGCTACGCCGTCACTTACAGTCTCAATTATATTATTATTTATTCTTTTCATGCACACTTACCACATTTAATTTTTTTGTTGCTATATTTCTGTCAAGTGGAAAAAAAAAATGATGTGCCCATTTTCAGCCCCGCCCCTTTCCCACACACTTACAAGCAAATTTTTGGGGGGTTTATTTAATGACACTCAGTATGTGGAAACATTTTCTTATTGCATGTTTTTGTGTTTGGCAGAGCATTAAGAACAGGTGTAGTCATTATCTCTTCATAAGTTGGTAACTGATATGATCATTATGACACAGTGAGGTTTCAGTTGGACAAATCACAAACCATTTGCTATTTTACAGCTGGATATCACCCCCTATAGCCAATTCCCACCTGCTGACTTCGAACTGAGACTCTTCTGTACCAGTCTGGAAGCATAAACGTGTTAATGCAGTACCTCTCCACTAATTTAGGATTGATAATGACAGTCCGACACGCTGATCAATCTGAACCTCATCCGCATCCACATGTTTCCCGTGTCATATTCTGTGATTTATTTAACGAGAGAAAAAAAAAAACCCAACCATTTATTATGCTTTAGTGGTGACAAAGTGGTCAGGTGTAAGTGCTCGGTGGGTGCGAATGTGTGTTTGTGCAAAATGGGTTAGTCCAAGGTAGAAACAGAGCTTGGAAAAGGAAACGAGGAAGACGAAAATGAAAAAAAAGGAGAATCCTCTCACAACTCACACTTTCCTGGCTATATGAACACACTCCTAATCAGAAAAGTAAAAACGAGCCAAGATTCGCATTCCAACGATGAACGGTTTAGCCAATGTGAGTTGGTCTCATTTTTAAACTTTCCCACAGTTACACACACACACACACACACACACACACACACACACACACACACACACACACACACACACACACACACGCTGAAAAAACAACAACCAAACTTCGTGTTTATAGGTTGGTGCTTTCTTTTCTGCAGCTGCACAGATGGGTGATGAATGGTCATTCCTGTGTGTGTGTGTGTGTGTGTGTGTGTGTTCTCTTAAAGAGCATGTGTGCTTTCGTGTCACGCCAAAGGCTAAGCCCATTCATCAGCCCATACACAGCAAACTTTGCAGAGTGAAAATATGCAGAGGAGGAACATCCTCAGTGGGATAAAAGTAAAAATAAATAAATAAATAAATAAATCAGATGATGCGATGTTCGTTCATTCATTCATTGATTCATTTTAGGCCTGAGAGACTCTGTGACCCTTTTTATGACCAATTTATGAATCATAAGCGCAGGTTTGGCTGCGATAAAAAGAAATGTAAGACTCTTCAGAAATCTGAGAAAAAAAAAAGAAGAAGAATGTGTGTAATTGCCAAAAAGGGCTAATGTGCCACGCATACAGACAGAAAACATCTGGCGTGTTCACCTCCCCCGACCGATACACGCTTATAGTCGCTGCGATCGTCCTGATAGCGCACGACACAGCTCGCTGGATCGAGTGCTTGTGAGGATCCAAGGAAGAAGAAAAGTCTGGAATTGTTGTTGAAATGCATGCTGTTGAAATGCATGCAAGCCCTAAATCTTGTCCACCTTGACATCATAAACTGGAAATCACCTAAAATATTCCCTAAAATATTCTCTAAAATACGTGATGAATCACACAGCCTTCAAACTTATGCACCAGATTGAAACAATCAGGCCTGAAAGTGTGTTTTCAAGGTAATATGTAAAAATGAGTGCAGCTGTGAATGGGCGTGTCCTCATCTCATCTCATTATCTCTAGCCGCTTTATCCTTCTACAGGGTCGCAGGCAAGCTGGAGCCTATCCCAGCTGACTACGGGCGAAAGGCGGGGTACACCCTGGACAAGCCGCCAGGTCATCACAGGGCTGACACATAGACACAGACAACCATTCACACTCACATTCACACCTACGGTCAATTTAGAGTCACCAGTTAACCTAACCTGCATGTCTTTGGACTGTGGGGGAAACCGGAGCACCCGGAGGAAACCCACGCGGACACGGGGAAAACATGCAAACTCCGCACAGAAAGGCCCTCGCCGGCCCCGGGGCTCGAACCCAGGACCTTCTTGCTGTGAGGCGACAGCGCTAACCACTACACCACCGTGCTGGGCGTGTCCTAAAGACTGTATATGGGAATGTGGGTGTGTCATTCATCGGGTCCATATACTGTATTGAAGTAAGTCACTGGTATAAGTACAATAAAAAAAAAAAAAACACCACACACACACACACACAGTAAAGGCTTTATTATCCAGTATCTTTTTACATCAAGCTGCAATTTTTATGGAATGATTTATAGTCAGACTTGAAAAAGTAATAATGTTTATAACTGTCATGCGTTCACCTGGAAGAATGAAGAATTTCTCCATTGTTGATGCACTTCAAAAAATGCTAGAGAGAGGTCAAAATAGCTAAGGAAGTTATTCTACTTCACCGAAGTTAAGTGAGGTAACATATTCCTCATGCAAATTATTCTCACCAGCGTTTTGAGACATGAAACTGTTGATTGCAAAAAAAATTCCAATGGAAAAAAAGTCTTTATACTTATCTCTGGCTTGGCTTCGTGAACGAAGATTAAGAAGGTGATGGTCCATGTCGACTGCAGGCACGCTTGTGGCTGACAAGGCTGATACGGGATCGACAGGTGCGATTACAGTGGCAGCAAGTGTAGGTCTGATCGGTGTTAGGTGTCGCATCTGCACGGTTCTTCCTCCTCTGTCGTTTTTCTTCGAGGGTGGCCCTACGGGTGTTCTCAAAGAAGGAGACAGCCCTGTTAGTAGTGTGATGCCAGTTGCCACAGTCTGCGGCAAGTGTAGACCACTGGTGATGGTCAATGTGACAGGCACTGAGGGACTTCTTGAGACAATCCAAGAGCTGGTGGCCGTGGACGCATCCTTTGGCCTGCGCAATGGAGTTTTGTAGGTGAAATACAGTGTGCACAGAACTAGCCCCACCGTTTACACCCAGGGTTCATCTGCCATGGCCTAGCAAGCTGGGACGGTGACAGTGAGGTCCTCGGGTTGTAGGTTTTATATGGGAGTGTCCTTCTCCTAGACAGGTTGCCTACCATGGCTGACGAGCCCCATCTGCCCGGAGCGACCTGGTTATACTGCGCCAGGTACCTGCAGTTGTCCTCTCCTTTCGGTTTTAATTCAGGTGGCACCATGAGGAGGTCGGAGTAGGACTTGAGGTCTGTGCCACTCAGTGGATGTTTTAGATCCAGTATGGAGCTCACCCATACCAGCATCCAGTGACTATGTTGGCCCCCATTTGCCCCCCCCCCCAAATTGTCAATAAGATAAGATAAGATAAGATAAGATAAGGCCAGAAGACCTTTATTGTCCCACAATGGGGAAATTTCCTGTCTGCAGCAGCACAGTGGATAGCAGCAGAGGACATATCAAGCCACACAAGTAAAAAAATATATATTATACTTAAGATAAATACTAAATTAGAGGAATTATGAAGTAGATGAAACACACTTATTGCACATATCAGGTGGTCGTAACTGCAAAAGATAAAACAGAAAAAAAGAACAGAAAACAATGCAACAACTATTGACAGACATACAGATGTGAGTCTACTGTGAACAGTGCTGGTTGTACAGTCTAACAGCTGCAGGAAGGAATGATCTGCGGTAACACTCCTTCACACACTTAGGGTGGAGGAACCTCCCGCTGAAGGAGCTCTGCAGTCCAGTGAGTAAGTCCTGTAGGGGGTGAGAGTCATTCTTCATCAGAGATGACAGCTTAGCCATCCTCCTCCTCCCACCCACTACCTCCACTGGCTCCAGAGGGCATCCCAGCACAGAGCTGGCCATCCTGATCAGTTTGTCCAGTCTCTTCCTGTCAGTTGTGGAGATGCTGCTTTCCCAGCAAACCACGCCATGAAAGATGGGTGATGTCACCACAGTGTCAAAAAAGGTCTTCAGGAGTACCCCTTGCACTCCAAAAGACCTGAGTCTCCACAGCAGATACAGCCTGCTCTGACCTTTCCTGTACAGTGCTGTGGCGTTTGTTATCAGTCCAGTCCAGTTTGTTTTTCAGGTGAACACCCAGGTACAATGGTCTCATCTCATCTCATTATCTCTAGCCACTTTATCCTGTTCTACAGGGTCGCAGGCAAGCTGGAGCCTATCCCAGCTGACTACGGGCGAAAGGCGGGGTACACCCTGGACAAGTCGCCAGATCATCACAGGGCTGACACATAGACACAGACAACCATTCACACTCACATTCACACCTACGGTCAATTTAGAGTCACCAGTTAACCTAACCTGCATGTCTTTGGACTGTGGGGGAAACCGGAGCACCCGGAGGAAACCCACGCGGACACGGGGAGAACATGCAAACTCCGCACAGAAAGGCCCTCGCCGGCCACGGGGCTCGAACCCGGACCTTCTTGCTGTGAGGTGACAGCGCTAACCACTACACCACCGTGCCGCCCAGGTACAATGGTGTCGTATATAATAAAATATAATAAAATGGACAACGTGCTTCCGTTCAATCCCATTCTATAGAAGTGAAGCCAAAATACCTCCACCATGCTGGCAAATTTGCAACCAGAGTCTGCGTAGTAGAGATGAATAGAGTCTCGCCTCCTTCCAGCACAGAGCAGAATGTGATCATGGTGGAAATCAATCTGACATCATCTAGTCAGAGAACTTAAATAGATTAAGCTGGAGATATTTCATTAATACGGATGCTTCAAGTAAAGATGTTCATCTTTTCGGCATGAATGGGACATTCGTTGTCAGATTAACCGTGGTTTCAAGAAGAACAGCTGGTTTAACTGCAGCCGGCAGTCCACAGTGAGATTAAAAACTCATTATTCTATCCACATTCACTGGATATGAGCAATCGCGTGCTCTGATTGGCTACTCTACTACGAGGATATCTGCTCATATACCGTGAGTAGAGAAAAACAAAATGGCGGAGCGTGTTGCTGAACCAACCGAGGATGAAATGAAAACTCTACTTAAAAACAAAACCCCCCAAAATACAAAAAAGCAACAAAATAAGGAATAAAAGTATTTGATGGTAAGAATGTTTTTTTTTTCAAGAATTATTATGATTGCATTATCGCTCCTGTCATTTCGCTGGTTTGTTTACATTCTTCATCTTTAAGCATTAAAATTTGTTGAATTTTTTTTAGACTGGTTCATAAGCTCAAAGAAGTTTGAAAATAACAGAAATGAAATGTCCAAGGAAGAATTAAATAAATGTCTAAAGCTGTTCTATACCTCGGCACGACAGCAAGACGGCACTTTTTACAAAAAAACAACACTAAAGTCAATTTGTGCAGCCATCGATTGGTTTTTAAGAAGTCCATCGAAGAACAAAGGCTTAAAAATAAAAATGCTCTGTTTCTCAAAATCCAGTGAATGTGGATTGAATAAAACAGTTATTCCACTCAATCTCATTGTACATGGCTTATAGTCAACTCGGCGTTACACGCCTCATTGGCTATCAGCTCATGTACAACTCGATTTCATGGAATGATTGTTAATTATTTGGGACACCTACTCAGTGTTGTAGTTGCAGTCTTCGAACTATGCCGATATTTTCGGGGGGTCCCTTTTTTTCCCTTGGGGGGGTGCTTGCGCATGCGCTTGCGCTTGTCTCAGAGCGCGGATCTCCAAACACATGAGAAGCCTATCTTACGCACATATCACGCGGACTCCACACCTCCACACACGCATCGCGTCTGAAGTCATAACTCATCAGGGGAAATCGTGTCCGTGTTGGCATGTTCAAAAAACAACCTCGCGTCAACAATGATACCACACGCAAGAACAAAAAAAACAGTCAGGCTACTCAACGCATCTGATCCACAGCAGCACCAAAGGCTTTCTTTCACCAAAGGTCATCTGCTGAAGAACCGTCTTGCTGCTCCTCGGAATTTTTACTTTTCTTAACAAATCCAAAACTCGAAAGAGTACCTTGTTTTCTTTTCGACATGGCTAACGCTGAAGACTAGCACTCGCATGATCTGAAGATGCACCGAATGATAAACACTTTCTCAACCTACTGCCACACCCACTACACACATTGTAGCAAAACAACCGTGGGAAAGAGGGGCAACTACAGAAACATGGATAGAAGTCGTGGGAAAATTCTGGGGACACAAACTAGTAGAAAGGAAGTGTGTTGGCACTGTTGGCACACTTCCTTTCTACTAGTTTGTGTCCCCAACCTGGCAGCAGCAGTCGTTGTCATATCAGTTTATTTTATCTTTGATGTAAACACAACACTTCGGATATGCAAATGCTTCCCGTTACACACGATTGCTATGTCAATAAACATCATTTTGCCAATATTTTAGAGACCCCCCAACATTTCCCAAATCATGTTTTCAAGGGATCTCATGTCTGTTTCAGGGGATCTCGGATCCCCCGAGTACCCCCGTAGTTCGAACAGTGTGTAGTTGAGTCACTAAACTTTGAGTCCAAGTCCAGTCTTGAGTTCTCAGTGTTCAAGTCCAAGTCTCTCATTCATCTCATTATCTCTAGCCGCTTTATCCTTCTACAGGGTCGCAGGCAAGCTGGAGCCTATCCCAGCTGACTACGGGCGAAAGGCGGGGTACACCCTGGACAAGTCGCCAGGTCATCACAGGGCTGACACATAGACACAGACAACCATTCACACTCACATTCACACCTACGCTCAATTTAGAGTCACCAGTTAACCTAACCTGCATGTCTTTGGACTGTGGGGGAAACCGGAGCACCCGGAGGAAACCCATGCGGACACGGGGAGAACATGCAAACTCCACACAGAAAGGCCCTCGCCAGCCCCGGGGCTCGAACCCAGGACCTTCTTGCTGTGAGGCGACAGCGCTAACCAAGTCCAAGTCATTAAAGAAAATTTTGAGTCGAGTCCACTATTGATCCAAGTCGAGTCAGAGAACAAGACTCCAATGGCACCATTTGACGGTGGCTGTGCTGCCTTTATGTGAAACCGTCTCTGCTACTGTGTTGGACTAACGTTATTGCTCAACTGCCCCATTTTAGTTAATAGGCAACAGATAAAAAGCTTGTTCATCACTCAGCAAGCCCCGCCCACTATCAACATGGCAAACAGTGTTGCCAGATGTACGATAATTGTCGTATTTGTACGATAATTTTGCCCTCTGTATGATGTACGACCAATAATGGGAAAAAATCTGAAATGTACGATAATTTCAAAGTTTTCAGTTGGTTGTCCAAACACGCATCCCTCTCTCTCTCTGACCCCCAAGAATCATTTTGCAGGCTTTCCACTCAGGCACCATCAAAAGACATGCACAGAACGCACACACGTAACCACGTAAACACGTAGCCATAGAAATGTATGCATCATTACCACACACAACTTTTGAGCCTAGCAGCTAAGCGAGAAGAGAGAAACTGTCGACAAAGAGACGTAAAAAGAAAAGTGCCGAAATGACTTCAGAAAACGAAGAGGAGGATGAAAGTGGAGGAGCAAAGAGAAAGGCAGCATCCGAAGAGCAACGGAAAAGTAAGCACAGGCCACAGACTTACCGGACAGACTGGGAGAAAGATCCTAAATTTTCCGGATGGCTATAACCTGTGCCGGGAAATGATGCTAAGGCATATTGCCATTGTTGCAACATTCAAATGGTAGCAGAGAGCACAGTTTTGAGAAACCACGAAAAGTCGAAGCATTCAGAAAAAAAAGAAAACTCTTGCACCATCTCAGAAGTCAATAGCACACTGCCTACAAAAAACACCTGAAAAACAAAAATTAGACGAGGCTGTGAAGAGTGCAGAGATCAAGCTTGCAGGCTTCATGGCAGAGCACAATGTGGCGAATTTACAGGGGATTGCCGTGTTCAGTAAACTGGGAAAGTTTGCCCTGGATGTGCTTGTGTTTCCCCACTCCAATGCATCATGCGAGCGAGTTTTTTCCAAAGTCAATCTCATAAAAACAAAAACATGAAACCGGCTCATTACAGGCACTCTGAATGGACTTGTGCACACATCAGAGCGTGTGAGGAATGCTGGTGGATGCCATGCCTTCAAACCGACGAACACCATGCTGCGGTCCATGACGGCATCCAATCTCTACCGTGACAGGATTACCCAACCAACAACATCTGCACAAGTGAGCGTGGCATCGGATGACGACAGCGACCTGGAAGTTGAATTCGAATCTTTCTAGTCTTACGGTAATGGTGCATTTACTTTCTCTTTGTGTCATAGTTTTCCCTCTACTATGGGAATATTGTGAATTACTGTTTAAAAATTTAAGTAATATTCTTTGGAAATTAAAATACAGCTAAAATAACTATATTGTATGCGTTTTGTTTGTGTACGATAATTTCTCACAAAAAAAACCCCGATAATTTTGAGGTTTTGGTACAATACTTGCATATTTCCTATCTGGCAACACTAATGGCAAATAACATGAGAGCTGGTTAACACTAGCTAGTTCATCGCTCAGCAAGCAAGCCCCGCCCACTATCAACAGAGCAATGAACATAGCGTGTCACTTCCTTTTCTGGGTGGAGTCTTGCCAAATGGCGATTGAAGTTCGAGGTTGTCCCCATCGTCTCCTCGATAGTTCTTCTACATATGGAACACACAGCAGTGCATTTTTTCCCACTGCACAAGAAGTCTGTAGAAGCAAAGCGGACAATCCTAGGGGCGTCTCTCCAGGGTCCGGTTTCACTAAAGTAGTTTAGACTGGTCTATGGGTTAAGATTGGTCTTAAGTTTCTTTATAGACCAGTCTAATGCAAGTAAGACAGTTTCACAAAAGTTAAGACTAATTTCATCTCATCTCATCTCATTATCTCTAGCCGCTTTATCCTTCTACAGGGTCGCAGGCAAGCTGGAGCCTATCCCAGCTGACTATGGGCGAAAGGCGGGGTACACCCTGGACAAGTCGCCAGGTCATCACAGGGCTGACACATAGACACAGACAACCATTCACACTCACATTCACACCTACGGTCAATTTAGAGTCACCAGTTAACCTAACCTGCATGTCTTTGGACTGTGGGGGAAACTGGAGCATCCGGAGGAAACCCACGCGGACACGGGGAGAACATGCAAACTCCGCACAGAAAGGCCCTCGCCGGCCCCGGGGCTCGAACCCAGGACCTTCTTGCTGTGAGGCGACAGCGCTAACCACTACACCACCGTGCCGCCCTAAGACTAATTTTTTAAGTCTAATTTTAGGCTTAAAAAGTAAGACACCCTCCCCCCAGTCTAATATGGGTCTAAGGGCTATAAAATTTAATTAAAAAAAAAAAACAGTCAAGCCATAAGTGCCATCAATGTCAATAACTACAAGAAAGCTTGAAATGTTAAGGCAGTGAAGTACATTGCAAGTATGTAATACACAAATTTAGGCTATTATAATCTAACTATAAAGTATTCAATAAAGAACAAACAGTGTAATGCCAGCTTATTCATTTTATTACTTATAAATATATATAAATAATATAAATATCAATTAATTTATGCATATAATTACATCATCACTCATCACTTATCTCTCTCTCTCTCTCTCATACACTGTCACACACACACACACATATTACTACATCACTCCTCCATCTGCGTGAGTCTCTTCAATTTAAGTTGCAGTCTTTCCTTTTGGTAGGCTCTTCGTGTAGTGTCACATCCGCGCAGGTACTGGGTGATGACAACTCCGAGGGTGAAGGAGCCTCAGCTTCAACGTTGCTAGCAACGTTGCTAGGGGAGTTGCTGCTGGGTCTGGCGAAGCCGGTTACTCCGCTCTCCTTTCCTCCTTTCACTCCCCAGAATAAGGGGGACTCGTCGCCATAAATGTTGATGACCATTTCGGTGGTTACTCTTAGTTTCCGTTTCTGCACGGCAGCAACATCTCTTCTTGCAGATGGATTAGCGCTATTCACAGACGACGTTATTTTTTCCCACACTTCATGTTTTTTTCTTATTGCTACGTTCTTCGCTGAATTTGCCTAATAAAACGTCTTTGTAGGAATTAAATTCCTCTAATATAGCCAGATTTTCCGAGTGTCTAAACGGCACTGAACGACCACTGTCCGCCATTTTTTTGTTTTGAAAAGAGTCTTAAAATACCCACAATCCTTTGCAGCATAGTACGACTTAAGATAGTCGGAGTCTTAACTGCTTTGTGCAACAGTATTTGTTAGACGTCTATGCTAAGCCCGACTATACCCGCTGTCTAAGTTAAAGTCATAGTCTAACTTAGTGAAACCGGCTGCAGGCATTTTAGTGCCATTTATGTTAGTTTGTTCCTGAACATGGTGTATGAACAGCTGAATGTGCATTCTCTTGCATGAAATTAGTGTAAAAATTAATGTAGATATAAATATCTTATGCGAAATTATTATGGCATGTTACAAATAATAAAGAAAAAATCCGAGTCCTGGTCTCCAATTTACGAGTCCGAATGGAGTTAATGCACGAGTCCGAGTCCAAGTCTGAGTCATCAGTGCTCAAGTCCAAGTCAAGTCACAAGTCCTTAAAATTAGGGCACGAGTTGGACGCAAGTACTACAAGCCTGCACCTACTTATAAAATCCATCCTAATGTTACTCGTAGTGTATGTGTTCACTGACAAACAAATTGCACTAATTTTTTATAGCTGGCTGGATGAATGTCATTAATACTGAAATAATATTGCTATCACGGTGGTTATATATGTGCTAGCAGGATTAAGCTAGTGTGATTAAATGAGCCTTTTTCCGATTGAACCTCTTGATTTTTCACATTTCTTTAAAAATAGAAATGGCTAACAGTTTGTATTAGTACATGTACATAGGTACAGTCTTCTTCTCCTTTCGGCTGCTCTGTTAGGAATTGCCACAGCAGATCTGTTCTGCATATTTGATTTGGCATAGGTTTTACACCAGATGTCCTTCCTGATGCAACTCTCCCCAATGTATCCAGGCTTGGGACCAGCACTAAGTACTGTACGCACTGGCTTGTCCAGTTCCAGTGGCTGGGTATTTTACCTACCCCCGTATTTATTTAGGAACGGTGGTGTAGTGGTTATCACTGTTGCCTCATAACAAGAAGGTTCTGGGTTCGAACCTCATGGCTGAAGGGGGCCCTCACTGTGTGAAGTCTGCATGTTCTCCCCATGTCTGTGTGGGTTTCCTCCAGGTGCTCTGGTTTCCCCCAAAGACATGCAGATTACGGTATATGATGATAGATTGTGTCATGAAGTTAGCTAGATGGCTGCAGTCGGTGTTTTCTGGGAAAGCTGTCAATCACGTCATTCCCAAACATATTCACACTTTCTTAACCTTCATCCTACCAAGTGGGGTCCATCTGGACCCCGCACCTATATGTTTGTTTGCCATTTTAAAAATATGTGACATACTGCCTCACTGTTTTATGAATTTGTTGGAATTTATGTCTTAATTAAAACACTAAAGCACCGGAAGATCAGCTTTTTGCATTGTGAAGGTATAATTAATTTGTTACTGGGGTCCAACCGGACCCCAGAGTAAAGTTTATCTGTCTTTCATTTTATAATTGAATAGCACACTGAAAGTTAACTTCTTTTATTTCTTTTATGTTCCATAATGAAACTACCAAGGCATTCCTTCTTGGGGTCCGTGTGGACCCCACTGCTGCAATAAGCACAGGCTGCAAAACAAAAGCCCTAAATTATTTTACAATTACTTTTTTGTTTTAAATTCTGTAAGAAAAGACCTAAGTTGTAATCCAGAATGTTTTACAGCTGCATGAGCTGCAAAAATCATGTATATAATGCCAATTTTTTTTGTGGCGCTATAATTTGCTACGTATGCTAGTTATTGCAATATTATTGCAATGTTATTGCATTTATAATACATCATTGATATTCAGCCATAGTGGATTTTGTTCTTCAATAAAGTTATGTCTGTTTGCTGCATTGAATTGGTTCTTACTGCATTGATTTCAAGGTATTCCCTCCTGGGGTCCTTACGGACCCCGCCTGGTAGTTTGTGTATGTAAAATTGGCTGGTAGGATGAAGGTTAAGTGTGTTCTTTATGCCTTGGGCTCTTTAGTGTATTGCTGTTATTAATACAAGATGTTCTGAACAAAACTTATCTGGTGATTTTGTCTTTATAAGCTTTAATTTTAAAGAAAAGTATTGGGGTCCAAACGGACCCCACATGGTAAGATTAAGGTGTAAAATAGCATGGTAGGATGAGGGTTAATTTATAGTAGAATAACATTTTAAAAGCTAATTTCTGGGGGAAAATAAAAAAAAAATGTGCAGACTATAAATACCATAGGCTCATGAGGGACAGTTTTGTGTGTGTGTGTGTGTGTGTGTGTGTGTGTACCTGGTGATGATCTGACAGGTTCTGGAATGTTCTTTTAAGAGACAGCAGCATCTCTCTCTCTCTCTCTCTCTCTCTCTCTTTCTCGTCAACATTCTTTCTGGCCTAGGTGATGAAGGATACTTGTAGCCTCATGTTAAACACAATGTTACACTGTTTATCTTTATTGCTTAATATTCCTGTGTGTTCATGATTTGCAGCGACGTTCACCATGCTCTCATTTCAGACCCGAGATTTTCCTTGCTCTTTATTACACCCTATTCAGTTTTTCCACTGTTCCATGTGTAACTATAATCATAACAGCACTAATAATAAATACCACCAATATTACCTACATTGTTGTTTCAGAAATGCAGATTTGTGACAGGGTTTGCATCAGGGCTAATCTCACACGACCTTTCTAAAACAGGATGTGAAGTTTGTGGAAGTGTTCAGTGGAAAAAAGCCACAATTTTCCATGCACCTGAGATTTAGTCAGCCAAATCAGCCAAAGGCATGTTTTTTGTCAAATATCATTGCCCGAGCACGTCTGATTTTTTTTAAATTATTTTTTTTTAGTATTGCACTGGAACTATGAATCTAATAAAGCAAAAACTAGTGGAAGTCAATCACATAATTTCTTTTCCATAAATACAAGCCTGGGCGGCACAGTGGTGTAGTGGTTAGCGCTGTCGCCTCACAGCAAGAAGGTCCTGGGTTCGGCGAGGGCCTTTCTGTGTGGAGTTTGCATGTTCTCCCCGTGTCCGCATGGGTTTCCTCCGGGTGCTCCGGTTTCCCCCAAAGACATGCAGGTTAGGTTAACTGGTGACTCTAAATTGACCGTAGGTGTGAATGGTTGTCTGTGTCTATGTGTCAGCCCTGTGATGACCTGGCGACTTGTCCAGGGTGTACCCCGCCTTTCGCCCGTAGTCAGCTGGGATAGGCTCCAGCTTGCCTGCGACCCTGTAGAAGGATAAAGCGGCTAGAGATAATGAGATGAGATGAGATAAATACAAGCCCAAATGTTAATATACATGATTTAGCGGTTGGTAAGCCATGCAATATAATTTTCAAAATATTACGCGTTTTAAAACATCAGGGAGAGTCTGTTTATACAAATTTGCCAATTTAAGTTGAAAATGGAACTAATATCTTCCACATAACCCATAGGATCTTCTCGTAAAAAAAAAAAAATGATAATGAAAGCTTTCTAAGCCTGTCTGTCAAGATCGGTAGAGGAAACAGATGCAAGTGCAGACAAGTTTTTCAGTAAAGTTCAAATAAACAACCAAAACATGAAAACAAGGACCATAAATATGAAAGTCATGGCCTAAAGGTTAGAGAAGCAGCTTTGGGACCAAATGGTCGCTGGTTTGATTCCCTAGATCAGCAGGAATGGCTGAAGTGCCCTTGAGCAAGACACCTAACCCCCAACTGCTCCTCAGGCTGCTCTGGGTATGTTGTATGTCGCTCTGGATGAGAGTATCTGCTAAATGTCATGAATGTTATGTAATTGCGGATACGAGGCAAAAAACATACAGACTAGAAGCAATACTGTGGCACACATGACAACAAATGACAATTACAACAGAAGCTTGACAGTGAGATGCCACAAACCTCTCAAAGCAAGGCAACACAAGACACTGGCGAGAGTGATTAGTGAGGCTTGTGACATGTTGAGGTTAATGGGTATCTGTGCCCTTTGGCGTCAACTTGACAGAACCAGCTCCTGAAGCGTGAAAAGCAGTCAGGAGGAGGTCCAGGACAGTCATGAGAGCATCTCTGAGCTGATAAAAGCCCTTTGGGAGCAATACCCTTAGTGGCAGCCACCACAAAGCCAGCAGGGGAGCAAAGTCCAAGGCGGAGCCAGAGAATAGAGCAGTGTTCTCCCAGGAGTCAGAGGAGGGAGCAATATCCTCTGCAAAGTCAGAGAGGGGAGTGATGTCCTCTGTGAGACCAGCAGGTGGAGCGACATTCTTCACGAAACAAGGGTGGAGAATTACATCCTCTGTGAAGCAAGAGGGGGCACCTTAAAGGAAAAAGGAGGTGGGGTGACGTCCTCTGCAGAGCAAGGAGTCAGAGTGACATCCTCAGCTGAGTAAGCAGGTAGTGTGACATCCTCAGCCAAGCAAGGAGGTGGACCAACATGGAGGTGACACAATGTCCTCTGTGGATCAGGAAACCAACATCTGAATCAGAACTGGGTGGTGTAGTGACGTCCGAGGCAAAGCAGCGAGACTGAGTGATGTCCATGGTGAGGCAGTGAGCTGTAATGGCAGCCTTTGTGGAGCAGAAGGGTAGATGGACCTCCTCAGTTGAGCAACAAGGCAGAGTGAAGTCCACAGTGGGTTGGGGAGTGTGAGAGATGGTTCAGCCTGGTCAGGAGCCTTCTACACAAAAAATGTCCTGAGGGGACACATGGCTTCGAGCCATTCCTGTGTGGCCTTGACACAAGCTCTCCTCCATTGTTGCTCCCACATCAGATGGTTTCTTTCCAGGATTTCAAAAAAATCTGCTGCATCCATTTATTACTCAAACTATCTGTCAGGATTTGTAGAGGAGGCAGATGCAAGTGCAGAACATTTATTACATTGTTTATACAGTTAGAATTTCATATTTACTTGGGGGTAGCACAGGGATATAGTGGTTAGCACTGTCGCCTCACAGCAAGAAAGTTCTGGGTTCGAGCCTCGTGGCCAACGAGGGCCTTTCTGTGTGGAGTTTGCATGTTCTCGCCGTGTCTGTGTGGGTTGCGTCCAGGTGCTCCGGTTTCCCCCACAGTCCAAAGACATGCAGGTTAGGCTAATTGGTGGCTCTAAATTGACCGTAGGTGTGAGTGTGAATTGTTGTTTGTCTCTATGTGTCAGCCCTACGATGATTTGGCGACTTGTCCAGGGTGTACCCTGTCTCTCACCCAAAGTCAGCTGGGATAGGCTCTAACTTGCCCGTGACCCTGCAGAGAATAAGAGGTTACAGATAATGGATGGATAGATGGATGTTCACTCGGGTTTGTTGATGGTGGAGTAGATGACTGAAGAAGAAGAAGAAACCTTTATTTGTCACATGCACACTTCAAGCACAGTGAAATTCATCCTCTGCATTTAACCCATCTGAAGCAGTGAACACACACATACACACAGAGCAGTGGGCAGCCATACTACAGCGCTTGGGGAGCAGTCAGGGGTCAGGTACCTTGCTCAAGGGCACTTCAGCCCAAGGCCACCCCACGTTAACCTAACTGCATGTCTTTGGACTGTGGGGGAAACCGGAGCACCCAGAGGAAACCCACGCAGACATGAGGAGAACATGCAAACTCCACACAGAAAGGCCCTCGCTGGCCGCTGGGTTCGAACCCGGAACCTTCTTGCTGTGAGGTGACCGTGCTAACCACTACACCACCGTGCCGCCCATTGCTTTATATCCCAGGGCTTCCTCATGTCTGTGTTACTTTCTGGCTCTTCCTTTTAGTTATGCTGTCATAGTTAGTCTTGCCTGAGTCCCTGCTTGCACTCAGTGCAAAATACATACTGTTCTTAACCATTAGGTGACACTGGGCATACTTAACAACCTGTGCCCTCCCCCCCACACGTCTCTCCCTCTGTCTGTCCCTCTCTGTTGAGTTACATATCAATCGTGAGACAACAGTGATACTGACCTCTTCTGCTCCTCGGACCTGCCGATCCATCCTGACGCCCTACGTCTAGCTGGAGTCTCATCACATTGCTCCTGTGGACGATGGCCCCATATGGACAGTCAAAAGATGCACTTAGAAGATGGCTCTGGACACTTACTTTTGGTATGATGGCTGAGAATTACAATTGACATGATAACTTTAGGACTGCGGTTGTCATGAACAGTTTTGCACTCAAGTTTCCATCAATGAGCAGTTGATAACTTCAACAAAACAGACTTCATGCTAAAACTATAATGAATTTCCTGGTTACACAGTTCTACTTTGTGACTATACAAGACACTGTTAGAGAAGTGAGTTGTTTATAACCACGCTATGATGAGGATGGGTTCCCTTTTGAGTCTGGTTCCTCTCAAGGTTTCTTCCTCATGTTGTCTGAGGGAGTTTGTCCTTGCCACCGTCACCACAGGCTTGCTCATCAGGGATAAATAAATGTATTAGGGATAAAATTAACTCATATTTAAAATCTTAAATTTTCTCTAAAGATGCTTTGTGACAATGTCTGTTGTTAACAGCGCTATACAAATAAACTTGACTTGACTTGACAATTACAACAGAAGCTTGACCCTGAGACACTGAAAAACTGGAACTTACAGTATAGTGGTGCTAAAAAAGGCATAAGGAGACAAAGGTGAGTGTGATTAGTGAGGCATGTGACATGGGTACCGTATCTGTGCCCTTTGGTGCTCAGCACAGTCAAGAGGAGGTCTTGGACAATCATGTGAAATGTCTCTGAGCTTATAAGGGCTCTTAAACTGACAAGGTTCTTTGGTGACCTTTGACACTGGCAGTCTGGAATAATAATAATAATAATAATAATAGGTTCAATTTATATAGCGCCTTTCTAAAACCCAGGGACGCTTTACAATTATAGACAAAAAAAATGTATTTGTTGTAATTTTAGATGGAGACTATTAATGATATAGTTATTACTCATTATTTATCACTAGTTTCTTCTCATTCTCATCTCATTATCTCTAGCCGCTTTGTCCTCTTCTACAGGGTCGCAGGCAAGCTGGAGCCTATCCCAGCTGACTACGGGCGAAAGGCGGGGTACACCCTGGACAAGTCGCCAGGTCATCACAGGGCTGACACATAGACACAGACAACCATTCACACTCACGGTCAATTTAGAGTCACCAGTTAACCTAACCTGCATGTCTTTGGACTGTGGGGGAAACCGGAGCAGCTGGAGGAAACCCACGCGGACACGGGGAGAACATGCAAACTCCGCACAGAAAGGCCCTCGCCGGCCACGGGGCTCGAACCCGGACCTTCTTACTGTGAGGCGACAGCACTAAGCACTACACCACTGTGCCGCCCCCACTAGTTTCTTATTTTCTACAAAACATATACATATATGGATTGGTGACACCCCAGAGGGGCCCAAGACAACATTTTCGATTTTCCAAAACATGGGATTAGTGCTAATCCAACACCCTATTCATTTCTCATAGGCTACATGCTCATGCTAACACACTGTGCTAATCCAAAACACTATCATTTTCCATAGGCTACATGCTCACGCTAACACACTGCGCACAGCCTTGGCAGGGAATCCCCTCCCCAACTCACCTGAGAGTTTCGATTGTACGGGACCTCGCAATCAGTACTCCTTGCCAGATGCTTCCGCTGCTGCTGAGTCTACATCACTGAGGAGACGTGGGGAGCCATTTATGTCATTTTGACAGAACACGGTGAAAACATGTGATAGATCCATCATATAAACTTGCCTCCATGCACATAAAGCTTCAGTTACTATCAGATAAACTATCTCTGTGAATCTATTGTTTATACTCTGATGTGCAAACATAACAGTAATGGCTAATATTACGTTTGACCCCTGGCTCCTGGGGTAGACTGCCCAATTCCAAGCAGCTGTATGACCAAACCCTAGGATCAACACAGCCCCTATGAAGAGCACCATTCAGAGGACATCAGGTTCACGGGCAATAACTACTAGTGATAACTATATTAACTATTATGCTAAAGAGCCAGCAAATGAAGCATAAAGGCTAGTTTACAGGCTTGACAAAATCTACAACCCCGATTCCAAAAAAGTTGGGACAAAGTACAAATTGTAAATAAAAACGGAATGCAATAATTTACAAATCTCAAAAACTGATATTGTATTCACAATAGAACATAGACAACATATCAAATGTCGAAAGTGAGACATTTTGAAATTTCATGCCAAATATTGGCTCATTTGAAATTTCATGACAGCAACACATCTCAAAAAAGTTGGGACAGGGGCAATAAGAGGCTGGAAAAGTTAAAGGTACCAAAAAGGAACAGCTGGAGGACCAAATTGCAGCTCATTAGGTCAATTGGCAATAGGTCATTAACATGACTGGGTATAAAAAGAGCATCTTGGAGTGGCAGCGGCTCTCAGAAGTAAAGATGGGAAGAGGATCACCAATCCCCCTAATTCTGCGCCGACAAATAGTGGAGCAATATCAGAAAGGAGTTCGACAGTGTAAAATTGCAAAGAGTTTGAACATATCGTCATCTACAGTGCATAATATCATGAAAAGATTCAGAGAATCTGGAAGAATCTCTGTGCGTAAGGGTCAAGGCCGGAAAACCATACTGGGTGCCCGTGATCTTCGGGCCCTTAGATGGCACTGCATCACATACAGGCATGCTTCTGTATTGGAAATCACAAAATGGGCTCAGGAATATTTCCAGAGAACATTATCTGTGAACACAATTCACCGTGCCATCCGCCGTTGCCAGCTAAAACTCTATAGTTCAAAGAAGAAGCCGTATCTAAACATGATCCAGAAGCGCAGACGTCTTCTCTGGGCCAAGGCTCATTTAAAATGGACTGTGGCAAAGTGGAAAACTGTTCTGTGGTCAGACGAATCAAAATTTGAAGTTCTTTATGGAAATCAGGGACGCTGTGTCATTCGGACTAAAGAGGAGAAGGACGACCCAAGTTGTTATCAGCGCTCAGTTCAGAAGCCTGCATCTCTGATGGTATGGGGTTGCATTAGTGCGTGTGGCATGGGCAGCTTACACAGAGTGCGAATTACCCCACCGTAATTGGGGGGTACCATTATGGTCCACTATCATATCAATCGCCCCCCCGGTCTTGTCCCGTCTCATCTATGGAAGTCGGTGTCAGTAACTCAACGCAATAACTCTGAACAATAATTTTTAATGTCATTAAGAAGCATGACAAACCATACAGTACTACCACAGAAGAAACACAGCAGTACAACCTGATAACCTTCTTTGTCAGAACAAACTGGGTATCAACACTACAAATGAGTCACATACAGTATATACACACATGCAGAACAGTCCTGCTGAATGTCTTGCTCTCTTTCGTCCTGCTGTGCCTCTCCTGTCTGCTGGGAACCCATTTTCTTTATTCACATGAACAGTGTATAAAACCTAACTGCACCTACACTTGTACTGTAATTGTCTGTAGATCTTAGTGCTAATATTTACTACTTACTCTTTTAGCACCAAAAAAAAAAATGCCTGATGTCTGGCCCTTTTCTTTTCCTCATGTTTGGCCTACTGTCTCTGTGAATAAACTCAAACAGGGTACTCAGATGAAACTATGACTATCTTAAAAATAATACAAAAGGAATGTAAGTAAAAACAATAGAAAACATCCATGTACTAGGCTATTTTGCCTAGGCTAGCCTACTACCTGGCTCTTTTTATGTTGCCCCCAGTCCCCAGAGGTTCTGATTGTAATTTTACACAGGCTTAGCTAGGCCTACATCAGAACTTCTTGTGCCTAATCACACACACAGGACGGGCCTATGTCTCATCTCATCTCATCTCATCTCATCTCATTATCTCTAGCCGCTTTATCCTTCTACAGGGTCGCAGGCAAGCTGGAGCCTATCCCAGCTGACTACGGGCGAAAGGCGGGGTACACCCTGGACAAGTCGCCAGGTCATCACAGGGCTGACACATAGACACAGACAACCATTCACACTCACATTCACACCTACGCTCAATTTAGAGTCACCAGTTAACCTAACCTGCATGTCTTTGGACTGTGGGGGAAACCGGAGCACCCGGAGGAAACCCACGCGGACACGGGGAGAACATGCAAACTCCGCACAGAAAGGCCCTCGCCGGCCACGGGGCTCGAACCCGGACCTTCTTGCTGTGAGGCGACAGCGCTAACCACTACACCACCGTGCAGCCGGATGGGCCTATGTGCCAAATGAATTTCAGAAGGGCACAATTTATTCATGATAAAATGAGAATGGAAACATATGGAGTTCTTCTCCTTTGAAATGAGAATCGTTTCTATACCACACTGCAATAAGCTTGATTTAAATAGAGACTTAGCTTATCTTGCTAACTAACGTTGGTAACTAACGTTAACGTCCGTCCACTGTAGCCTTCTGGCCTCAGTGGGTAAGTAATTCAACGTATAAAGATGTGACATGAGCTGAAAGAACAAATCACTTTAATAAATGAAAGTTGTAAAATAACACATTTTCAACAGGCTAAAAGTTGGTTAGCAACTAACATTACCAATGCACGTCTTCTGCTGCAAACCACAGACTGTATAAATTGCTGCAAACCCATGGACTGTATCTGATGAATCAACTGAATACGGTGTGGACTAGAAACTATTGCTTCTAGCGCAGGGCTTTTCAAAGTGTGGGACGCGTCTCCCCTAGGGGGCGCCAGAGTTCTTCAGGGGGGGCGCAACGTGAGGAGAAATAAACCAGAATAAGTTACTATTGCGGACATTTAGCGAACTTCAGCTAGCCTTTGCCAGAGACAAAATGGATTGATTTTTGGCACCTAAAGCTACAGTGAGTGAGGAGACAGAGTCTGGGCCAAGCAAAAAAAGAAGGAAGTATGACCACGATTATTTAAAGTTTGGATTTTCATGGACTGGATCTGAAGATGCTCCACTGCCACAGTGTGTTGTCTGCCAAGAGGTGCTAGCTAACGATGCTCTGAGATGTTTAAAATGTGTAAAACAAGATGTTTAAAAAAAGCATAGATGTTTAAAATGTGTAAAAAAAAGAGGTTTTCAAAAAGCACAGATGTTTAAAATGTGTAAAAAAAGATGTTTTAATAAAGCTCATATGTTTTAAATGTGTAAAAAAAAAGATGTTTTCAAAAAGCACAGATGTTTAAAATGTGTAAAAGAAAAAAATAAAAATATGTACAACACCCATTTTTTTAAAATACGAATGGAACATTAAGTATAGCAACAACAAAAATTGTAAGGGGGGGGGGAGCGCTGTTGTTTATTTGCTCTCTGCGGGGGGGCTGACTCTCCCACACTTTGAAACCCCCTGCTCTAGCGCGTTCTAGCGCTGCGGTGACCAAAAATGGTACGGTCCACAATAGGGGTGTCTGTCTGAAATCGATTTACATTAAAATGTTCCTACAATAAGAATGCCGAATGGGAGTTGGTTTGAATTGCTTTGAATTGATATTCCTTTTCACAATATCAGAAAAAATATCGGACCCCCCCAAAACTTATATTTTTGTCTCTTTGGGGGGTACTGGGTCTTCATTGGGGGGTATAGTACCCCCCGGTACCCCCCGTAATTTGAACTATGAGCTTACACATCTGGAAAGACACCATCAATGCTGAAAGGTATATCCAGGTTCTAGAGCAATATATGCTCCCATCCAGACGACGTCTCTTTCAGGGAAGACCTTGCATTTTCCAACATGACAATGCCAAACCACATACTGCATCAATTACAGCATCATGGCTGCGTAGAAGAAGGGTCCAGGTACTGAACTGGCCAGCCTGTAGTCCAGATCTTTCACCCATAGAAAACATTTGGCGCATCATAAAACGGAAGATACGACAAAAAAGACCTAAGACAGTTGAGCAACTAGAATCCTACATTAGACAAGAATGGGTTAACATTCCTATCCCTAAACTTGAGCAACTTGTCTCCTCAGTCCCCAGACGTTTACAGACTGTTGTAAAGAGAAAAGGGGATGTCTCACAGTGGTAAACATGGCCTTGTCCCAACTTTTTTGAGATGTGTTGTTGTCATGAAATTTAAAATCACCTAATTTTTCTCTTTAACCCTCATCCTACCATGCTATTTTACACCTTAATCTTACCATGTGGGGTCTGTTTGGACCCCAATACTTTTCTTTAAAATTAAAGCTTATAAAGACAAAATCACCAGATAAGTTTTGTTCAGAACATCTTGTATTAATAACAGCAATACACTAAAGAGCCCAAGGCATAAAGAACACACTTAACCTTCATCCTACCAGCCAATTTTACATACACAAACTACCAGGCGGGGTCCGTATGGACCCCAGGAGGGAATACCTTGAAATCAATGCAGTAAGAACCAATTCAATGCAGCAAACAGACATAACTTTATTGAAGAACAAAATCCACTATGGCTGAATATCAATGATGTATTATAAATGCAATAACATTGCAATAATATTGCAATAACTAGCATACGTAGCAAATTATAGCGCCACAAAAAAAATTGGCATTATATACATGATTTTTGCAGCTCATGCAGCTGTAAAACATTCTGGATTACAACTTAGGTCTTTTCTTACAGAATTTAAAACAAAAAAGTAATTGTAAAATAATTTAGGGCTTTTGTTTTGCAGCCTGTGCTTATTGCAGCAGTGGGGTCCACACGGACCCCAAGAAGGAATGCCTTGGTAGTTTCATTATGGAACATAAAAGAAATAAAAGAAGTTAACTTTCAGTGTGCTATTCAATTATAAAATGAAAGACAGATAAACTTTACTCTGGGGTCCGGTTGGACCCCAGTAACAAATTAATTATACCTTCACAATGCAAAAAGCTGATCTTCCGGTGCTTTAGTGTTTTAATTAAGACATAAATTCCGACAAATTCATAAAACGGTGAGGCAGTATGTCACATATTTTTAAAATGACAAACAAACATATAGGTGCGGGGTCCAAATGGACCCCACTTGGTAGGATGAAGGTTAAATGATACATTTTCTCAGTTTAAACATTTGATATGTCATCTATGTTCTATTCTGAATAAAATATGGAATTCTGAAACTTCCACATCATTGCATTCCGTTTTTATTTACAATTTGTACCTTGTCCCAACTTTTTTGGAATCGGGGTTGTATTTATTCATCCTGAAATCATGCGAAATGGAAAGACTATAAACCGATACTAAACCCCCCCCCAGATTTTTGAACTTTGATATTCGATTTCTATTTTGTTTCTTTTTAACATTATTTCTTTTCTTACTTTGGAAATTTTTGTGTAAAAGCAATAGAACACTCAAGCTGGTGTGATATTATGATGTGGGGGATGAAAATAATTGGAGGAAAACTGGGTAAAAATTCAGTTAAGGCTGTGAAAGACAGTTTTAACTTCACAAGTTACTGACTTCTATTTTTCCAAACATAATTCAATCATTTTTTTGGCCATATTGAAAATTCTGTCAAATAAACCATGGCCAAAACCAAACCATGACTGCTACACATTCTCATTCCTTAAAGAGAACAACATGTCGCCTAAAACAGGTTTTAGTAGGTATGTTCAATGAAATATACATGCATTATGGTTTAAATAAAATACTTGGTGTCACAATCATTTTGGAAAAAAAAAATCCCAAATATATAGGATTCTCAGAGAGATTTTCATTTGATTGTGTGGCTTTTTCAAACAGATAAGCATGGATTTGCCTTCAAATTGTGTTTTAAAGTAACTATAAATTTGGGAATTGAACATTGCTCTGGAAAATCTGAGTGATTATTGAATGTGAACGAATAGCAAGAGTTATTACATCATAAAATAGAACAGCCAGTCCTGTTCCAATATACAAATGAAGGCCATAAAACAGGCGGCGGTATTTAAACCTTGTTGTAGCCTTTGTATCATTTCCAATCATTTGTATGTTCATGGAATTTTTATTTTTTGTATTCACCTTTTTTGTTTGTGATGTAAATCCATTTATTATTGAGTATAATATATTTTTGTTGGACATTTTGTTGGACATTTTGACCTATGGTCATGAGCTTTGGGTAATGACCGAAAGAACAAGATCGCAGATACAAGCAGCCAAAACGAGTTTCCTTCGCAGGGTGGCTGGGTGCTCCCTTAGAGATAGGGTGAGAAGCACAGTCACTCGGGACGAGCTCGGAGTAGAGCTGCTGCTCCTCCACATCGAGAGGAATCAGCTGAGGTGGCTCCGGCATCTTTTTCGGATGCCTCCTGGACGCCTCCCTGGGGAGGTGTTCCAGGCATGTCCCCCCGGGAGGAGGCCCCGGGGAAGACCCAGGACACGCTGGAGGGACTATGTCTCTTGGCTGGCCTGGGAACGCCTTGGTGTTCTTCCCGAGGAGCTGGCCGAGGTGTCTGGGGAAAGGGAAGTTTGGGCTTCCATGCTTAGACTGCTGCCTCCGCGACCCGGTCCCGGATAAAGCGGAAGAAGACGAGACAAGACGAGATTTTGGGTTAATGTATTCTTTAACGACACATATCAAAAGAAAAAAACATTTGCTAACGTCTTTGATACTTTTCAACCCTAGTGTAAATGAGACCTTGGGCATCAATGTACCTGTATCACAGAGGTAGACAGCACATTAGCTGTGTCATGCGTAGCCTGTAAACCTTTAATTCAGCAGCTCAGCTGTTCTGGGAAGGTCAAAGGCAACGGAGTGGAGAGGAAAGAGAATGAGATGCCACGGTAGAAGTGATGGCACGTGACGAATGGCCGCACGTCGCCTCTCCGGGTGTTAGGACAATGACTTAGAGGTGATGTAGCGCTAACTCAGTCACAACTCACTCTAAAGGTCATAATGTTGGGTACTGTGGATGCTGGATCCAGCTGAACTGGCATTAAATGAGTTCCATAAATGTTGCAGTTTCTCTTCTGCTTATGTGTTATGCATAAAAGAAGTTTCTTTTACATTTTCATGCCCACATGACTAGGTGTTTGTTAGGTCAAATGCATGTCATGTGCTTTTAACCTTCTTGGAAAAATGAATACCAAAATCTGCACTTGACAAAATAGGTTTTGAGAGCACATATTGTTTTACTTTATCATTTTCATGTTCTATGTCAGAGTAATGATAAGAAATTCCTCCTTTCAACATGAGAAGAAGAACGTTCATGCATACTTGCCAATGCCCTGAGAATGAAAAATGATAGATCAGATTACACGACACAATTTCACCCTTCTAGGGGGGGTTAGGTCAAAGGTCAAAGTCCCTCCCATGCCAGGACCTGGTGCTCCCAGGCAGTCTCCTGTCCCAGTACTAACCAGTCCCTTAAGGTGTATTTGGGTGGCGCTGATCTCCAGTTCGGTAGCCCTCAGTCTCTCGCCTATTATATAGCTAGGGCTACAGTAGGGGGCTGGTCTTCTGGTAACCATGAGGGTTTGACTCCCTACTCGCATCTGTATTGTAGCGTGTCTTGCCAGATGGCTGTAGGTACCATTTTTATGATGGTCTTTGGTATGACCCAACTGCAAGTAGAACTTATGATCTCCCAATCGAGAGGCGCTAACCTCTAGGCCAACTCACAGTACTGGGGGATGTAGAAGGGTCTGAAAAATTTTGAGAAAAAAAAATACAGTGTAAAATGGTGCATCCTCTTGCATTTTGAGTGCCATATTTGAAGAAAATTAACTGAGAAATTGAACCAATGTACTTCATAAAATGCTGCTTCTCATCTTGCCATGCTGCACTGATGCATGGATAATCTGATGACCAAGTCACCTGATATTTGTTGTCATAATGAACCTTTTTTTCTTCAGAGTTTTCCTTGTTCATGATCACCAGAATGTGTTTGGTTTTTACAGACACTGGTGCAATGTGTTGTAATATGTGACCTCAATGCCAATTGGCGAGAACTATAATGAGAACCAATGGAATGAGCGAAACAATTTATATTCAACATCATTACCACACCATTCCATTGGCTCTTGCCTTCATTTAATATAACTATGTGATGATATATACTTTTATTCTATCCACATTCACTAGATATGAGCAGTCACGAGCTCTTATTGGCTCCTCTACTCCTAGGACATGAGCTCATATACCGTGAGTAGAGAAAAACAAAATGGCGGCGTGCATCAAGTCAGATATATCACTTTGTTATCAAGTTTTTAAAAGAAACAGAAATAGCTAAAAGAACATATTTTTGTTTTGCCCAATATCTCCTGTTCCACACTCCAGCCCAGTCGGTGGCAATAATGCACCTTTAAGTTCGTTTGTCAACCACCAAAAAGCCCTAAAGAAGAAGAATAAGAAGAAAATGGTGGCGCGTGTTACTGAACCAACTGAGGACGAAATAAAAACTCTACTCGTAAACAAAACCCCCAAAATACAAAAAAAGCAACAAAATATGGAATGAAAGTATTTGATGGTAAGAACATGTCTTTTTTATTTTTCAAGAATTATTATAGAATTTTTCACATATTGCTGCTGTCATTTCACCAGTTTGTTTACATTTGAAGCGGGAATTATTTTCTTGGACGTTTTGTATAAAGTTTTTATTTATTAAATTTGCAAAAAATAAAAATGCTTTGTTTTTCAAAATCCAGTGAATGCGAATAGAATAAAACAGTTATTCCACTCAATCTCGTCATACAGGGCTTATGGCCGACTCGGCACTATGCACCTTCTTGGCTATCAGCTCATACGACTCAATTTCATGGAATAAGTGTTAAGTGTCCCCTGTGCTGAAAATAGCTAAGTGAGGTCAGAAGACCGAATCCAATAGTGTTTGCTGATTTATTTTTTAATGCGGTATTTTTTTTAGAACTAAAATTGTTATTCACCTGTCAAAATTGGTAGACTGCCGCATGAACTGGTAGAGTTGGCAAGTATGAGTATGGTCACGGTTAAAGTTGGCTAAGCAATGACCGAGCCTTACAATTTAGAACATAGTTTTTGAGTGTTATCAGTCAAAATGAAAGGGGAAATTTGATAAAAATTGATCAGGAATATCAACATTTTCCTCAGATATGTTGATAAATTACTAAGAAAAGGCTGTGCATGATTATTGTCCCAGTACTAACCAGGCCCTTAAGGCACATTGGGAGGCACCAATCTCCATTTCTATAGCCCTTGGCCTTTCGCCTATTACATAGCTAGAGTTACAGTGGGGCCTGTCCAATGGTAACTACAAGAGTTTGACTGGCATGCCTTGCCAGATGGTGGTAGGTACCATTTTACGATGGTCTTTGGTATGACCTGGCTGCGAGTAGAACGCACGATGTCCCGGTTGAGAGGTGAACATGCGAACCACTAAGCCAGGTTGTGGTGTGCATGATTATAATCACACTGTAACTCCACTTAGCAATGATCACTAACGGAACTTTCATGAGTTCTGTCATATTAAAGCCTCTGTTGCTTGGCAACACTGTGTGCAAGCTAATTAATGACAAGCTGAACAATTTAGCTAATTAGTAGGTAGATGGTACAGTGGTGCTTGAAAGGTTGTGAACCCTTTAGAATTTTCTATATTTCTGCATAAATATGGCCTAAAACATCATCAGATTTTCACACAAGTCCTAAAAGTAGATAAAGAGAACCCAGTTAAACAAATGAGACAAAAATATTCTACTTGGTCATTTATTTATTGAGGATAATTGTCCAATATTACATATCTGTGAGTGGCAAAAGTATGTGAACCTTTGCTTTCAGTATCTGGTGTGACCCCCTTGTGCAGCAATAACTGCAACTAAACGTTTCCGGTAACTGTTGATCAGTCCTGCACACCGGCTTGGAGGAATTTTAGCCCGTTCCTCCGTACAGAACAGCTTCAACTCTGGGATGTTGGTGGGTTTCCTCACATGAACTGCTCGCTTCAGGTCCTTCCACAACATTTTGATTGGATTAAGGTCAGGACTTTGACTTGGTCATTCCAAAACATTACTTTATTCTTCTTTAACCATTCTTTGGTAGAATAACTTGTGCGCTTAGGGTCGTTGTCTTGCTGCATGACCCACCTTCTCTTGAGATTCAGTTCATGGACAGATGTCCTGACATTTTCCTTTAGAATTCGCTGGTATAATTCAGAATTCATTGTTCCATCAATGATGGCAAGCCGTCCTGGCCCAGATGCAGCAAAACAGGCCCAAACCATGATACTACCAGCACCATGTTTCACAGATGGGATAAGGTTCTTATGCTGGAATGCAGTGTTTTCCTTTCTCCAAACATAACACTTCTCATTTAAACCAAAAAGTTCTATTTTGGTCTCATCCATCCACAAAACATTTTTCCAATAGCCTTCTGGCTTGTCCACATGATCTTTAGTAAACTGCAGAAGAGCAGCAATTTTTTTTTGGAGAGCAGTGGCTTTCTCCTTGCAACCCTGCCATGCACACCATTGTTGTTCAGTGTTCTCCTGATGGTGGACTCATGAACATTACCAGTAGCCAATGTGAGAGAGGCCTTCAGTTGCTTAGAAGTTACCCTGGGGTCCTTTGTGACCTCGCCGACTATTACACACCTTGCTCTTGGAGTGATCTTTGTTGGTCGACCACTCCTGGGGAGGGTAACAATGGTCTTGAATTTCCTCCATTTGCACACAATCTGTCTGACTGTGGATTGGTGGAGTCCAAACTCTTTAGAGATGGTTTTGTAACCTTTTCCAGCCTGATGAGCATCAACAACGCTTTTTCTGAGCTCCTCAGAAATCTCCTTTGTTCGTGCCATGATACACTTCCACAAACGTGTTGTGAAGATCAGACTTTGATAGATCCCTGTTCTTTAAATAAAACAGGGTGCCCACTCACACCTGATTGTCATCCCATTGATTGAAAACACCTGACTCTAATTTCACCTTCAAATTAACTGATAATCCTAGAGGTTCACATACTTTTGCCGCTCACAGATATGTAATATCGGATCATTTTCCTCAATAAATAAATGACCAAGTATAATATTTTTGTCTTATTTGTTTAACTGGGTTCTCTTTATCTACTTTTAGGACTTGTGTGAAAACCTGATGATGTTTTAGGTCATTTTTATGCAGAAATATAGAAAATTCTAAAGGGTTCACAAACTTTCAAGCACCACTGTAGAACTAAAATTGTTAGGTGGTATTCACCTCTCAAAATTATTAACTACCACATCCATCGGTAGGGTTGGCAAGTACAGTATGGTCACAGTTAAAGTTGGCTAAGCAATGACCGAGCCTTACAATTTAGCTAGCTAGAACATAGTTGTTGAGTGTTATCAGTCAAAATTAAAGGGGAAATTTGATTTTTTTTTTTACCCAGTAAATTAGCTGTTACTATAGAAATGACAGCATATTAGAATGAGCACATTCACTTAAATTTTGCAATGCTGCCATTATTATAGATAATCAATCAGCACACATCAATCCTATCAGTCAGATTCAAGAATTCAGCAGTGCTTTGCTTTGCATTACCGACGCTTTTTTAAGAAATTGTGATAAAGCATGCTTTTGTCAAAACACCACAAATCCATCCTCAGAGTAGCAATGATAAGTTACTAGATATAAACAAGGCCATCTTTATTGCTTAAGCATTACTAACGCTTAATGCACAGTGGATATGTTTCCTTCTGTTTCCAGTTGAGAGTACGCCATGTGCATTCTGGTTGCCACTTCTCACCGGAGCTTTTTCTTTTTCATTTTTATTCCTTTTGGTTTTTTTTGTGTTTCTGTAGTTTGAGGTTTGTTTTTTGTTTGAGTGGTTTGTCCGCCAGGGCAGCACAGTGGTGTAGTGGTTAGCAGGGCCACGTTAACCCTTGCCGAGGCCCTGGGCAGACCCCCCCCCCCCCCGAGGCCCCACCCCGCCTGTTGTCAACTGCGCTCAGCAAATTCACCCCCTCAGACGTGCCTGTCTAACCAGACACAGAAACTTAAATAATGACAGTGGCACAATTAGAAATACTATTGAACTATAAAACTTTATATCCATCAACACCTATTTAATCGAGAAAAAGCAATGGTGAAATAGGCAATTGTATGGTGAAAAAATCCATCAGACATCACGGTTAACAAGTCTGGTTAACTAAAGTTTAACCTCAAGAAGCCTTTGAATGAGTGAGTCAATGAACAACATGTCAAGAACATAACCGAGGCCTATAACAGTTTCTTTAGTATTCAGAACAAGAACATTCATTTGGTATAGAACCGTTCGTTTTCATTTTGGAATCCAGGCGACTTTTAACTTGTGAAAACAAAGAGCGATAACAAAGAAAGAAAAATATCTTGCTTCTCAGAAATAAATCTCAAAATGTTAGGCTATGTGAAACATTTCATCCTTTCACACACGTAATGTCCCAAACAGCAGTGGCACACAGCTTTGCGCATTCAGTTTGACAGCCATGGGTCAACTTACAAGGGCACTTTCCTACTTTTCTGGAAAGCGAAGTCATTAATTAAATCATTGAACTCAAGCTGGCGTAGCGTGTGAAGACATGGTGGACAGTGATCATATTGACAATGATGGGTGATTTATGCGAAGGGACAAGGTGGGCTTCCTTACGGGTGGCGAAATGCATCAAAAATGTTATCAATATGATCAAAACTTCTGAAAATATCGTTTCATATTTTCCGATCTGGCGGCACGGTGGTGTAGTGGTTAGCGCTGTCGCCTCACAGCAAGAAGGTCCTGGGTTCGAGCCCCGGGGCCGGCGAGGGCCTTTCTGTGTGGAGTTTGCATGTTCTCCCCGTGTCCGCGTGGGTTTCCTCCGGGTGCTCCGGTTTCCCCCACAGTCCAAAGACATGCAGGTTAGGTTAACTGGTGACTCTAAATTGACCGTAGGTGTGAATGTGAGTGTGAATGGTTGTCTGTGTCTATGTGTCAGCCCTGTGATGACCTGGCGACTTGTCCAGGGTGTACCCCGCCTTTCGCCCGTAGTCAGCTGGGATAGGCTCCAGCTTGCCTGCGACCCTGTAGAACAGGATAAAGCGGCTAGAGATAATGAGATGAGATGAGATTTTCCGATCTCGCTACCTCCGAGGCCCCCTAGTGGCCAAGGCCCTGGGCAGCTGCCCATGAAGCCCATTAGGATAACGCGTCCTTGGTGGTTAGCACTGTCATCTGACAGCAAGAAGGTCCTGGGTTCGTGCCCAGCAGCTAACAAGGGGCTTTCTGTGCGGAGTTTGCATGTTCTCCCCATGTCTGCGTGGGTTTCTTCTGGGTGCTCCAGTTTCCCCCATAGTCCAAAGACATGCAGTTTAGGCTAATTGGTGGCTCTAAATTGACTGTGAATGGTTGGTTGTCTCTGTGTCAGCCTGGCGACTTGTCTAGGGTGTACCCCGCCTCTCGCTCATAGTCAGCTGGGATAGACTCTAGCTTGCCTGAGACCCAGCGGCTACAGATAATGAATGGATGGATGGATGTTTTGTCTGCCAGTTGTAGCGTAGCTCTGGACCAAGTTTTGGGCATTGGTTCCCTTCAGGCCTTGGTCTGCCGTGGGCAATGCCTGTGCTCTTCGCTGTGGACTGCAGTGAGCTCATTGCTATTTTAACATCAGGGTTGTCCAGCGCTCTGTGCAGCGGTGCTTCTGTGCTTGGTGCGGTATTCTGAGTGATGTTGCCTGGCATCGTCGCGGCGGCTGTGCAGGTGGCGTGGGATTTATTTGTGTGCGCTTTTTGGTGGGACTGTGGTAGCTACGTCATTGAAATTGCATCCCAACCCTCTTTGGGTGGACTTTTTTTTCCCCTAATTGTCAAGCGACCTTGGGTGTGAGAAAGGTGCTATATAAATTGAATTTCTTCCTCTTCTTCTTCTTCTTCTTCTTCTTCTTATTATTATTATTATTATTAATACAATGCTAAATGACATCATGTTGGATGTTTTCCAAAAAGAGAGGCACTTCTTAGTTTTGATAAACTCACCTGAGGACCAGACCATTCTTCCAGGAAGGAGAACATATGGAAATATAAATACTGTAAAGTCCATCTTCATACACATGAATACACACCCGCTTTAATTTATGTGTGTAGAGGTTGCTCCGGCTTAAAGGCACTTGGGCTTACAGAGTTGACCGAAGCGAAGGTTTGAGTGCATGGAGAGAGCCTGGTCTTAATTAGAAAAGGCTGATGGCAGAGGGAGCTTTGGAAGGCCGAGATTTGCAAGGGGATCAAAGCAACGATGACAGATGACAAATACCCAAAGGCTGGAGTCTTCTGGAATTTAAATGGTAGATCGTCAAAGCCTGATGAAGAGAAGAAGGAGGAGGGTGTGTATCCATCCATCTTAACCCTTAGTACAGCTTTCTTTCTTCACATCAATCCCAAAAACACAAAACAGGTGCACTAGGCTCTTTCCACAAGTCTGAGGGTCTGCTCTGTAAAACTGTGTCCCCTCCAGCTCAGTCTTTGTTGTGCATTGAAGTATATTGTGAACTAATCGGACAAGCACGAGGTATATTCTACAAAATACTACAATTTCGTCAACACCTGCTGAGAACCAGACGTGCTTGTTTAGTCACTCGCTGCATTCGCTCATTTCTTAACTCTGAACAATTGAATGTAGACAGGAAATTAAGTTTCCCCCCAATGCTGAACGATCAGAGCTCCTCTTTGCTTTTGGAAATCCTTGCCAGCTGCCTCCCTGCAGGATGTCTGATCACTCACACTCACACACATACACACACTTCCTCTATTCAACCCTAGGTTGCTTTTATAAGAGAGTTTATTGTGTTTCTGAAGAACCAGAGGACTCAGAACACAGATAAAAACTGAAACCGAGTAACATGATAGATGATGGGTGCATGCTTGTTCACTTTGGTTGGAGTATTACTGCACAGGGTGTGGACGACTCTGAAATGTTCATACACTGAAATAAAACAAGTCAGAGCATGTGATTAGCTTGTTCCTGTGTCTGAAAACCTTGCCTTGCCTTCTTACGAAGAGCCCTTAAGTTTAAATTAAACTTCTGTGAAGCATGGTTGAAACAAGCTCTCTTAAAGGTCTACCACAAATTTTAAAGTTCATAAGATCAAGATATATACAGTGTTGTGCAAAAGTTCGAGAACACCCTTTTATTTTCAATCAAATAGCCAGTCCATGCTAACTGTTAATTATTTGGATGCAAATAGTAACGATGGGAAAATGTACAGTACATTCATTTTAGTTTCAGTCAAACAGCCAGACAGTATTTATTTATGCAGGTAAATATCAGAAATAAGATCTCATCTCTCATCTCATTATCTCTAGCCGCTTTATCCTTCTACAGGGTCGCAGGCAAGCTGGAGCCTATCCCAGCTGACTACGGGCGAAAGGCGGGGTACACCCTGGACAAGTCGCCAGGTCATCACAGGGCTGACACATAGACAACCATTCACACTCACATTCACACCTACGGTCAATTTAGAGTCACCAGTTAACCTAACCTGCATGTCTTTGGACTGTGGGGGAAACCGGAGCACCCGGAGGAAACCCACGCGGACACGGGGAGAACATGCAAACTCCACACAGAAAGGCCCTCGCCGGCCCCGGGGCTCGAACCCAGGACCTTCTTGCTGTGAGGCGACAGCGCTAACCACTACACCACCGTGCCGCCAAAATGTATCATTTAAAGAGAAAAATTAGGTGATTTTAAATTTCATGACAACAACACATCTCAAAAAAGTTGGGACAAGGCCATGTTTACCACTGTGAGACATCCCCTTTTCTCTTTACAACAGTCTGTAAACGTCTGGGGACTGAGGAGACAAGTTGCTCAAGTTTAGGGATAGGAATGTTAACCCATTCTTGTCTAATGTAGGATTCTAGTTGCTCAACTGTCTTAGGTCTTTTTTTGTCGTATCTTCCATTTTATGATGCGCCAAATGTTTTCTATGGGTGAAAGATCTGGACTGCAGGCTGGCCAGTTCAGTACCCGGACCCTTCTTCTACGCAGCCATGATGCTGTAATTGATGCAGTATGTGGTTTGGTATTGTCATGTTGGAAAATGCAAGGTCTTCCCTGAAAGAGACATCGTCTAGATGGGAGCATATGTTGCTCTAGAACCTGGATATACCTTTCAGCATTGATGGTGTCTTTCCAGATGTGTAAGCTGCCCATGCCACACGCACTAATGCAACCCCATACCATCAGAGATGCAGGCTTCTGAACTGAGCGCTGATAACAACTTGGGTCGTCCTTCTCCTCTTTAGTCCGAATGACACGGCGTCCCTGATTTCCATAAAGAACTTCAAATTTTGATTCGTCTGACCACAGAACAGTTTTCCACTTTGCCACAGTCCATTTTAAATGAGCCTTGGCCCAGAGAAGATGTCTGCGCTTCTGGATCATGTTTAGATACAGCTTCTTCTTTGAACTATAGAGATTTAGCTGGCAACGGCGGATGGCACGGTGAATTGTGTTCACAGATAATGTTCTCTGGAAATATTCCTGAGCCCATTTTGTGATTTCCAATACAGAAGCATGCCTGTATGTGATGCAGTGCCGTCTAAGGGCCCGAAGATCACGGGCACCCAGTATGGTTTTCCAGCCTTGACCCTTACGCACAGAGATTCTTCCAGATTCTCTGAATCTTTTGATGATATTATGCACTGTAGATGATGATATGTTCAAACTCTTTGCAATTTTACACTGTCGAACTCCTTTCTGATATTGCTCCACTATTTGTCGGCGCAGAATTAGGGGGATTGGTGATCCTCTTCCCATCTTTACTTCTGAGAGCCGCTGCCACTCCAAGATGCTCTTTTTATACCCAGTCATGTTAATGACCTATTGCCAGTTGACCTAATGAGTTGCAATTTGGTCCTCCAGCTGTTCCTTTTTGGTACCTTTAACTTTTCCAGCCTCTTATTGCCCCTGACCCAACTTTTTTGAGATGTGTTGCTGTCATGAAATTTCAAATGAGCCAATATTTGGCATGAAATTTCAAAATGTCTCACTTTCGACATTTGATATGTTGTCTATGTTCTATTGTGAATACAATATCAGTTTTTGAGATTTGTAAATTATTGCATTCCGTTTTTATTTACAATTTGTACTTTGTCCCAACTTTTTTGGAATTGGGGTTGTAGTCCAGAAGGAACGATCTAAAGTGGGCCGCCTTGTGCAATATATATTGTGAAAGCTATATATACTATATACAAGCTATATATACCCTAGGAACACCTACCCATACCTATTTGCCAGAAAGAATCCAAAATGGCGAGGAATTGACCAAGAAGAAGCAATTTTTGTTGAACTGCTCATTAAGGCTTAATTAGTCCATAACTTCATTAATAATTGTAATGAAGCAAATCTGGGTAGAAGTTATATGCACCCTAGGTACCCCTACCTTCATGCCAGAAAGAATCAAAAACGGTGAAGAATTGAAAGAGAAGAAGCGATTTGTGTGGAAACTGCTCATTAGGACTTAATTACTCCATATCTTCATTATTAATTGCAATTATGCAAATTTGGGTAGAAGCCATATGCACCCCAGGCAGACCTACCTTCCTGCCAAAAGGATAAAAATCAGTGAACTGAAAGAGAAGAAGCAATTTTTGTGAAATGTGGACGACGCCAGACGGACAATGGTCAACACATGATGGCATAAGCTCATTGCCTATTGGCCGGATGAGCTAATAATGGTGGGTAAAATGTATCTCATCTCATCTCATTATCTCTAGCCGCTTTATCCTGTTCTACAGGGTCACAGGCAAGCTGGAGCCTATCCCAGCTGACTACGGGCGAAAGGCGGGGTACACCCTGGACAAGTCACCAGGTCATCACAGGGCTGACATATAGACACAGACAACCATTCACACTCACATTCACACCTACGGTCAATTTAGAGTCACCAGTTAACCTAACCTGCATGTCTTTGGACTGTGGGGGAAACCGGAGCACCCGGAGGAAACCCACGCGGACACGGGGAGAACATGCGGACACGGGGAGAACATGCAAACTCCGCACAGAAAGGCCCTCGCTGGCCACGAGGCTCGAACCCGGACCTTCTTGCTGTGAGGCGACAGTGCTAACCACTACACCACCGTGCCGCCCTTGGGTAAAATGTATTTAGCACAATATCAGAAAAGATCTAAATGTATTTTTGTCCACTAGGCAACAGATTGGGTCTTTTAACAGATTTTCAGCCACCTTTTATATCCACTTTGGGCCAATGTTGGGTCAGCATTGTCAGGTCAACATAAATTTTTTCCACTGGGCCAATGCTGGACCACCAGGGCCAACAGACCTTCTGCCATCTTTAAATCCACCGTGCCAATGTTTGGTAGACGTCAGCCAGGTGAGCATTGGCAGGGTTCTTTGCCAACACTGGGTAAGCATTGGTTCAACTATGTCAGGGATATTATGAAAAGCTCTACTTTGCCAACATTGGCACAGTGTTGTATAGGGAGTGTCTTTCGAAATAGACACTGGCTCAACATCAGTTTGAAGACAAAGTATGACCTCTATGGTCCCTTCAAAAGTACTCGTTTGGGTAAAAACATGGCATTAAATCGCCCATTCATGATAATGTAATGAACACCAGCTCAGTGAGAAATCAAATGAGAGACTTCAGTCAGTCAATTTGAAATCATTAGTCTCATGAATACTATATTATGTTGTAAATCCACATCCTAACACATCTGTTTCAGTGAGGATCCCTTTCTGCCTCTCTGTTGTGTGTTAAAATGAAGTTCTTTAATTCTGTGGTCTCTTTGTTGAGCTTGCCCAAGGCGAACACAAGCCTCTTAAAACCTTTAAGAGGGTAATTGCTTAAGTGAAATAAGGAAATTTCAGGGGGAATTAGCATGCCCAGACCAGTCTTTCCAATTGGAGCCATATTGTGCATCAGGCCTCAGTGTATCTCAGCAGGAAGGGTAATTTTGGTGTTGTAGTTTGTATTGTTTCTTAGCCAGTATCCGGCCCAAGCTGGCATATACTGTAGCTTTCTCACTTTATTTCCAAAACTGTAAGACGTCACGATTTCATGGTGCTCCACTGGTTCTCCGAAACTAGGACACACTACAGTTTCCTGGCTGGCTAAATGTGGTATTTAAACAAACACAACAAAATCTAGTTTATAAGTTTCTGGTAGGTTTTTTAACAGCTAATAATGTTGCCATAACATTAGAATCAGTGGTCATACTGGTTTCAGAGCACATTAAGAAGAGATTCTGGAGAGTTTTTGTTGGACACTAAGGTGCAATAAATCATAAGCAGAAATTAGAGTAGTAATGTGGATGCTTTATAATATGTATGAATGCTCTTGAGTGTGTGGGTGAGAGGAGCTGCATTCCTTGCCTTCATGGGACTCTTTCTGGACATTCTCCAGACATGCATCAGCCATTTCTGTAAACCTCATCTCATCTCATTATCTCCAGCCGCTTTATCCTGTCATACAGGGTCGCAGGCAAGCTGGAGCCTATCCCAGCTGACTACGGGCGAAAGGCGGGGTACACCCTGGACAAGTCGCCAGGTCATCACAGGGCTGACACATAGACACAGACAACCATTCACACTCACATTCACACCTACGCTCAATTTAGAGTCACCAGTTAACCTAACCTGCATGTCTTTGGACTGTGGGGGAAACCGGAGCACCCGGAGGAAACCCACGCGGACACGGAGAGAACATGCAAACTCCGCACAGAAAGGCCCTCGCCGGCCACGGGGCTCGAACCCGGACCTTCTTGCTGTGAGGTGACAGCGATAACCACTACACCACCGTGCCGCCCGTACCTGCTTATCATTAAAAAAAAAAAAGGCTAGCTATTTATTTATCTGGATTATTTTTGGAAACTACAACCAAAAAATATAGCTAACTTAACCTATGTTCTGAAGACTTTCCTATGATGAAATATGTATGTTATTGCTTGACCTTGGACTGTTACAAAGCACTGACACTGCAGACTTCTTCCATAGATGCTAAATAAACATCTCTTAGCCTCACCATATCAACAATTAATGCTTTTTCTTTTTTTTTTCAACAAAATATTTTTAATCTGTTCATTATTAGGGATAGAGTATGCAGAGTATCTGCTATACAACTCACTGTGAATCAGTTGCCTTTATAAAACAAAGGTCAGGTATTAGAATGAGTGTATTAATCTAAACTTTGCAGCCAGCACTACTCTCAATCTGTGTCCAAAACCACTCACTCATTCACTACTCCCTACTCACTATCTAGGGAATTCTATATAGAGGACTATATATGTGAGTGAGCTCATTGGTAAAATGAAAAAAAAAAAATGCTTTCGGACAATAGTCCGTTGCGCCGTTATTTACGTCATTACTGTCGCACAATTAAAACGTGCCAGATCAGTCGGCTGGTGGGTTTTCAAAGTAATAAATACACGCATGTATTTTGTGATAAATCCATATTATACTGAGCGTATAATTTCCCACATTAATAAACACAAAGTACTTTACGTCTGTTGCATCTTTCAGTTCTTTTAAATCAAGGCTGAATACTTTCTTTCTTCTTTGCCGCTGCCTTTTATTAAATCAAATTTGAGGCTTTTGATTAATTCTTCGCTCTGCATTATAACTTTTATTCTTGTATTTTAATTTAATTTCTTTACTCACCATTTTAAAAAGAAATCAAAGCTCATATAGTTTTAGCTTAACTTGCCAATGAAAATTACTGTACAAGGGAAAGCGAGCTGGATTGCTAGCATAGATGTAATACATCCATGATCGCTAGCCTTGCTTTCTGCCATAATGGCGTAACACATGCTGTTTACTACATGAAAAACAGTTAAACAAAATTCAAAAATATTCAACATGTCATCGAAAATCAAACAGAAATTTACTTACATTTATATATATTCTCTCGTGGAGTGGCACGGTGGTGTAGTGGTTAGCGCTGTCGCCTCACAGCAAGAAGGTCCGGGTTCAAGCCCCGTGGCCGGCGAGGGCCTTTCTGTGCGGAGTTTGCATGTTCTCCCCGTGTCCGCGTGGGTTTCCTCCGGGTGCTCCGGTTTCCCCCACAGTCCAAAGACATGCAGGTTAGGTTAACTGGTGACTCTAAATTGAGCGTAGGTGTGAATGTGAGTGTGAATGGTTGTCTGTGTCTATGTGTCAGCCCTGTGATGACCTGGCGACTTGTCCAGGGTGTACCCCGCCTTTCGCCCGTAGTCAGCTGGGATAGGCTCCAGCTTGCCTGCGATCCTGTAGAACAGGATAAAGCGGCTAGAGATAATGAGATGAGATGAGACCATTTTAAAAAGAAATCAAAGCTCATATAGTTTTAGCTTAACTTGCCAATGAAAATTACTGTACAAGAGAAAGCGAGCTGGATTGCTAGCATAGATGTAATACATCCATGATCACCAGCCGTGCTTTCTGCCATAATGGCATAACACATGCTGTTTACTGTATGAAAAACAGTTAAACAAAATTCAAAAATATTCAACATGTCTTCGAAAGTCAAACAGAAATTTACTTACATTTATATATATTCTCTCGTGGAGTGGCACGGTGGTGTAGTGGTTAGCGCTGTCGCCTCACAGCAAGAAGGTCCGGGTTCGAGCCCCGTGGCCGGCGAGGGCCTTTCTGTGTGGAGTTTGCATGTTCTCCACATGGGTTTGCTCTGGTTTCCCCCAAAGACATGCAGGTTAGGTTAACTGGTGACTCTAAATTGACCGTAGGTGTGAATGTGAGTGTGAATGGTTGTCTGTGTCTATGTGTCGGCCCTGTGATGACCTGGCGACTTGTCCAGGGTGTACCCCGCCTTTCGCCCGTAGTCAGCTGGGATAGGCTCCAGCTTGCCTGCGACCCTGTAGAACAGGATAAAGTGGCTACAGATGATGAGATGAGATGAGATATTCTCTCATTGCTGCGCCTCTCTATCGTCTGCTATTTTTTTTCTTTCAGTGCGACCGCAATGCATGATGGTATACATTGCTTGGTTCATGCCCATCGGTTGTACACTACTTTTCATGATGCATTGTGGGATACTACGAGTCCACTATATAGGATGTAATAATTCTCACTATACATTCGGACAGCACTACAAAATGGCGACCTCACTATATAGTCCATTATATAGTGAGTAGTGAGTGATTTCAGACACAGCATCAGAGCTGCTGTTATCAGGATACAGAATTTAACAGCGCCATGATATAAATAATATAAACTTTTGTTCTAGGTCACACTTCAAGCATACTTAATTTTTGCATATTCCAGACCATCATTATCCTAACACACACACACACACACACACGCACCATGCTTTAATATTTTCTGATCTCTTCATACCAAGGATATGAACAAAAGGAGAGAGAAATGTGTCTGTACTTGCTCCACTTTATAATAATCCATCACTTATTACGCAACTAAAACAAATAAAGGCATATTGAAGAGGTTACTTCAGTCCTCTCACCTAGGCATTCGGTGACTTTTCTAGGGCTTTTTGGAATGACACACGTACTGCAATGTACTAAAAGAATTCAGGTCCTGAATATTCTCTTATTGTATGAACTTTTGAGCATTTTACATTTTTAGTGCATAAAATATTCAGGTGGGTTTTGGAGTATGCTCTAATAATATCTGCTCTTTTTCTCGCTCCCTGCCCAGGGCCAGACATGTGCTAATGTGTAGTAGGTATTCTATAAAATTTATATTCATACTTTTGGAAAATCCTCTTATCCAAAGCGACTTACAAAGGAGGCCAATCCGTGCTTAGAGCTGAGCAAATGAGGGAATGAGGAGTAAGTTTTTTTGCTTGAAGGCTCAACAGAGACACTTTCGAAGTGCTGGGATTGAGCATGAAACCTTAACTGCATAATCACCAATGTGAGAGGCTGGGCTCTGATTTTGTTTCATCTAATTTTGTGAAAGAACCTCACCAATATTTCATACATACATTACAAATCATCTCATCTCATCTCATCTCATCTCATCTCATCTCATCTCATCTCATCTCATCTCATCTCATCTCATCTCATTATCTCTAGCCGTTTCATCCTGTTCTACAGGGTCTCAGGCAAGCTGGAGCCTATCCCAGCTGACTACGGGCGAAAGGCGGGGTACACCCTGGACCATACCTGTCAACTTTGAGGTTTGAAAAAAAGGGATATTTCCCAGATTTAACTCAAAATAAGGGAACATTTCGGAAAGTCGAACTTTCCGAAAATTTCAGAAAGTCGGTAATCGAACTGACTTTTCTTCACAAAATTAAATTCATCCTGCCATTTGGGCAAGTAGCGGCAATACACCTTTTTTGGTTTTGCGTGGCTCCTTTCTTTATTCATGTCTCTAGTCTCGCCGTCTACTGAAACTCGCTCCCTGAGGAAAAAATTACGACCATCTTTTAGTTTTGTGAGAAGTTCCGAGCAGTGACCTTGGTCAGACCATAGATTTACATAGAAGACTAGATGCCTCGTCCCCGTTGCCTGTCAACGAAGTCGAACGTCCGCACATGGCGGCCATCTTACCTCAGACAGCTGGCTTACCCATTACATTGTGTTGGTAGCGATATGTACTTTTCAGATGACCGTAACTTCCTCAAATTTCAATCAATATTCAAACGGTTTGGTTTGTTATATAAAAAAAACAAACGGAAGTATGTATTTATGATATTGATGATGAATAATCATTTTATGTTTTAAAAAAATACGCATAGCTTGGCGAAAATATTTCAGTATACTACAGACTGTAAGACAGGATGCATGCTGAAATTCCTATGCTGTGAGAAGCCGAACACTGCAAACTGATGGATAACTGCGGCCTTAGGACAAATAACCATACAATTTATTTCCAATTTTTAGTGAAAATATTTTTACATGTGATAGGGCCGTAGGGGAAGCTAAAGTTAAATAAACAGCTTACTCACTTCTGAAACTTCAGAAATACTTCATCCACCTCAAAAACCTAATGCACTCACATCATAGCATAATAACAAATGTAAACTCACATCATAGCATAATAACAAATGCACTGCCCGAGTAAGTAATAGTATAAAACAGTGACAGCGACTCACGGTAGTTTGTGACAAAAAAAGCACTTAATTGTGGTTATACTTCCAAGGATAAAAAGATATCTTTACATTTACAAAAAGAACATTCAAAGCTGGCGGCACGGTGGTGTAGTGGTTAGCGCTGTCGCCTCACAGCAAGAAGGTCCGGGTTCGAGCCCCGTGGCCGGCGAGGGCCTTTCTGTGCGGAGTTTGCATGTTCTCCCCGTGTCCGCGTGGGTTTCCTCCGGGTGCTCCAGTTTCCCCCACAGTCCAAAGACATGCAGGTTAGGTTAACTGGTGACTCTAAATTGACCGTAGGTGTGAATGGTTGTCTGTGTCTATGTGTCAGCCCTGTGATGACCTGGCGACTTGTCCAGGGTGTACCCCGCCTTTCGCCCGTAGCCAGCTGGGATAGGCTCCAGCTTGCCTGTGACCCTGTAGAAGGATAAAGCGGCTAGAGATAATGAGATGAGACATTCAAAGCTGATTATCATGTCAAAGTCAATATATGTTAGCACAGAAGATTGAAATTTCATTTGACTAGGCTCCAATGTGCAGTTAAAATAAAACTAAACATACTGATATAAACATCTACAATTAAAACAGACACACACATCAGCTTGTCATCAAAGTCAGTACTTTGATTTCCTGTAAATCATAATGTGAGTGCTGGGCTGTGCCGTGCTTGCGTAAGTCTTCATACCCCTTGTCTGTGGTAAGATGGCCGCCCTGTGCGGACGTTCTGGAATACGCGGTGAGGAATCTAGTCTTCTATGTAAATCTATGGGTCAGACTAGCGCTATGGTTCTGACAGTCTTCTTCACAGACATGCAATTAAAATCAATGTGTAATTACTAGACTGCCACCTGCTGTACTGGAGAGGGCGGGGACGTGAATTCATGGCCCGACTTCCTGCTGTAAACTCCTGTCAGAGGCGCGTCATGAATTCTGGACCTACCGACTTTTATATAATGTGAAAATACGGGATATTTTCGGGAAAATAAAAAAAACGGGAAGACAGCGGGAAATAAGTCAAAATAAGGGATTTCCCGGGAAAAACGGGAGGGTTGACAGGTATGCCCTGGACAAGTCGCCAGGTCATCACAGGGCTGACACACAGACACAGACAACCATTCACACTCACATTCACACCTACGGTCAATTTAGAGTCACCAGTTAACCAGTTAACCCCTCTAAGGGGCTGGGCGCTCCCTTAGAGATAAGGTGAGAAGCACAGTCACTCGGGAGGAGCTCGGAGTAGAGCCGCTGCTCCTCCACATCGAGAGGAACCAGCTGAGGTGGCTCGGGCATCTTTTTCGGATGCCTCCTGGACGCCTCCCTGGGGAGGTGTTCCAGGCATGTCCCCCCGGGAGGAGGCCCCGGGGAAGACCCAAGACACGCTGGAGGGACTATGTCTCTCGGCTGGCCTGGGAACGCCTCGGTGTTCTTCCCGAGGAGCTGGCCGAGGTGTCTGGGGAAAGGGAAGTTTGGGCTTCCATGCTTAGACTGCTGCCTCTGCGACCCGGTCCCGGATAAGCGGAAGAAGACGAGACAGTTAACCTAACCTGCATGTCTTTGGACTGTGGGGGAAACCGGAGCACCCAGAGGAAACCCACGTGGACACGGGGAGAACATGCAAACTCCACACAGAAAGGCCCTCGCCGGCCACGGGGCTTGAACCCGGACCTTCTTGCTGTGAGGCGACAGCGCTAACCACTACACCACTGTGCCGCCCTCATTACAAATCATTACGCTTTCATTTCAAACTAACCCCAATTAACCATCTGTAATTCCTGACTCCTTATAAAATAAAATAATAATTAAAAAAAACCCTAAGAAAAGCCCTTAACACATAAGAAATAATGCTGAAGTGTATACTTGTCAAAATCCCAATGCACACAACAATGCAAGGGACTCTACAAAAGGCATTTCTGTCTTATATGCTGAGAATTATGTGCATATATGACCATTACCCCAGGCATATCAATATCAAAGATGAATGCATGACTGGAAAGAGCAGCCATTTCAAATCTCCAACCTCCATCAAAATATCCTAGTTTACTATAACACTATGCCCATAAACCCTAGAACTGCGCCTTTACCCATGAGAAAAGCTGTTTAACAATATGTCTGACTAAACAAATAGATATTCAACAAAGACATAAAGATTGTGTCTGATTCCCAAACACAAACTGGAAGGCTGTTCTATAGCTGGGATAGCTGGGAGCTTTGTAGGAAAAATCCCAGTTTCCTACTTTAGTCTTCATTATTCTAGGTACTGATAAATAAACTGCACCTTTTGGTCAAAGTAGACAGGGTGTATCATAGTAGTCAGAAGAAATCACTCAGGTACTGTGAGGTGAGACCATTCAGTGCTTTAAATGACAGTAGTTTTATGATAATTGTGAGATACAATCCAAAATTTCTGGTTCTAGTAAAGACTCTGGCTGTTGAATTCAGGACTAACTGGAGCTCGTTTATTCACCTTACTGAACAGCCAGTCAACAAGACATTACAATAGTCTGACCTCGATGCAACAAAAGCCTGCACTAGCCTGAACAGAGCTTTGTGGTAGACCAAATTTTACTTTTTTTAAAGACCTGAGCCAGGAAAGTGCCATTCCCATAACTCCAGCAATATTTTCTAGTCTGTCGAGAAGAATATTGTGATCTATGGTTCTGGATTTCCTTATCCAGCATGATTCTTCTTCTTTACCTTTATTTAACCAGGAATAATCCCACTGATGCTGTGTTCACACTTATACCGGTACGAAAGTGGTATAACTGTATCGATACAAAGTATACCGGTACAGTTTAGTGCATCTGTCCACACTAGCGAGAAATCTTTGCGGTTTTCTTTCACGGAAGTTGAAATGCGCGTGCGCGAAATGTTTCCGTGGTTACCGAGTAACTTCCTTCCGAGAATATGGCGGATGAAACAACGTGTGTGTGCTTTTTGTTGTCAATGTACAGTCTGTATTTCTGGTGGTCATTTATTCAGTCGAATCGTATAAAATGCGCGATGCAATTAAGGAAGAAACAAAGAAAACGAATCTCCCTTTCTCCCCCCTCACTTTCTCCCTCTTTCCTTCTCTTCCCCTCCCTTTTCCCCTCTTCCTCCTTTCTTCCTCCGTCTTTCCCCCCTCCATCCCTCCCCCCTTTCTTTGCTCCATGTAGCTCCACGGTCGTTTTGAGCCATTTTGACGTTTTATTTACAGCTGGAAAGCACGGGTGTATTGTATTGTATGAATAACCCGGAAGAAGTAGGAATGGTTCATTGCGCTTGCGCGTTATATTTGTATCGATACAGAACCGCTTCATCTGTCCACACTACAGCGAAGCGCTACAGTACCGATACTGTACCGGTACGAAACCCATACATTTGTGGGTTTCGTACCGATGCAGTTATACCGCTACAGTACCGGTATAGCTGCTAGTGTGGACAGGTGTTGCGGTACGAAAGTAGTATCGTATCGGTACAAAATCCCTAGTGTGGACAGGGTATGAGATTCAGAATCTCTTTTGCAAGGGGATCCTGGCCAAGAGAGCAGCACAGTAGGTCCACATAAAGTACACAATTGAAAAAAAACAACAAAACAAACAAAAACTGTTAAAACAAATTGGCAAATCACATCATTACATTATAATCACCAGCTGCATTCAGTAAGAGAACATGTGCATTCAGTAGTCAAATAGTCCTTGATCCTAGCTTTAAAATCTTCCATACTTGGGAGGTAATCCAATTTAAGATGACTCTGTAATTTATACCAGGACGAGGGCGCAAATGCTTTAAAGGCACTTTCACCAAAGACAGTCCGCGTACGAGGAATGGCATACGTTATCAATCTATCGAGCCGGAGACTATAGCTTTTGGTGGTGACTTTAAGAGTCAAAAGAGAACATAAATAAGGAGGCAAGTCACACAGGATGGCCTTATAAAGAAAACTGTACCAGTGTTCCCATCTACGATTGTGCAGAGAAGGCCAACCAACACTTTCATATACAGTAGGCTGCAATGATGAGTATGAAAACCCGAATCTGTTACAAACCTTAATGCTGCATGATACACTGACTCCAGCATTTTCAGAGAGGAGAGATTTGCATGCATGTAGGTCACCATAGTCAAGTATCAATAAAAAAGTTGCCTGTATCAGTCTTTTTCTCGCACTAAAGGAGAAACAACTTCTGTTTCTATAGTAGAAACCCGGTTTAACCCTGAGTTTCTTTGTAAGACACTCAGTATTTAAAAGATTCAGATTCAGAATCTCATCTCATCTCATTATCTCTAGCTGCTTTATCCTGTCCTACAGGGTCGCAGGCAAGCTGGAGCCTATCCCAGCTGACTACGGGCGAAAGGCGGGGTACACCCTGGACAAGTCGCCAGGTCATCACAGGGCTGACACATAGACACAGACAACCATTCACACTCACATTCACACCTACGGTCAATTTAGAGTCACCAGTTAACTTAACCTGCATGTCTTTGGACTGTGGGGGAAACCGGAACACCCGGAGGAAACCCACACGGACACGGGGAGAACATGCAAACACCGCACAGAAAGGCCCTCGCCGGCCCCGGGGCTCGAACCTGGACCTTCTTGCTGTGAGGCGACAGCGCTAACCACTACACCACCGTGCCGCCTTAACACAATATAAAAAGTTATATAAATTATATAAAAATGCTTTTCAAAATGTTCACACACAATAAGAAAATTAAGTTATATAAAACTATGCACACTAATAAAACTAATTTGTACACACAAAAGGCACGATTTCCTCGTGTAGTCGCAGCCATCTTCTTCTTGTTGTGTGTTTGTTCCTGTGAGTGCTTCACACCGGGTAGAAGAAGGGGTTTATGCGCATGCGTCTACTTCTTCTATTGTTCTGGTGTCTCCGATGGGACCGTCTTACAGCGCCCCTAGAGGTGTGGCATGTGTATTGCATCGTTTTCAGCAAGCGTTGCGTTGCCATATGTACCTGATATTTTACTGATCCGTTGCCCATGTGGACGCGATATTTTTTAAAATAAAATCTTGTTGCCATTGTTGTGTGGATGTAGCCTTAGAGTCACCAGTTAACCTAACCTGCATGTCTTTGGACTGTGGGGGAAACCGGAGCACCCGGAGGAAACCCACGCGGACACGGGGAGAACATGCAAACTCCGCACAGAAAGGCCCTCACCGGCCATGGGGCTCGAACCCAGACGTTCTTGCTGTGAGGTGACAGCGCTAACCACTACACCACCGTGCCGCCCAGATTCAGAATATTTATTGTCATTGTCACAAAAAAGAACAACGAAATTTCATTTGGAGCATCCATACAGCAGAGTTGATAAAAGAGAGATTTTCATCCAAGTAAAATCCCAAGTATTTGTAGACTGAGATTCGTTCAATCACTTTCTCATTTTGTGTAACAATCTGACAAACATCATCTGTGTTCCCTGATTTTGAAAAGCACATCATTTTAGTTTTGTCAGAATTGAGCACAAGTCTTAATTGAGTAAGATTTTTCTGAATAATATTGGTTTGCCAACCACTAAAAACACCCTAAAGAAGAAGAAGAAGAAAATGGCAGAGCGTTTTGCTGAACCAACCGATGATGATGATTGTTACAGAAGTGTAAGCCAAATATTTAAGTTATTCCAAGAAATCGAGTCATACATGAACTGATAGCCAACGAGGCACGTAGCACCGAGTTAGCTATAAGCCGTGTACGACGAGATTGAGTGGAATAACTGTTTGATTCTATCCACATTCACTGGATTTTGAGAAACAGAGCATTTTTATTTTTTGCAAATTCAATAAATAAAAACTTTATACAAAACGTCCGACAAAATCATTTCTGCTTAGAATGCCAACAAACTGGCGAAATGACAGGAGCAATTTGTGAAAAATGTGATAATAATAATAATAATTCTTGAAAATAAAGATACAGTACATTCTTACCATGAAATACTTTCATTCCATATTTTGTTGCTTTTTTGTGTATTTCTTGGGGTTTTGTTTTCGAGTAGAGTTTTTATTTCATCATCGGTTGGTTCAGCAACACGCGCCGCCATTTTCTTCTTCTTCTTTAGGGTGTTTTTAGTGGTTGGCAAACCAAGTTAAAGATACATTACTGCCACCGACTGGGCTGGAGTGTGCAACTGGAGATATTGGGGGTGGGGTGGTGGTAGGGAACTATATTCTTTAACTATTTCTGTTTCTTTTAAATACTTGATAACAAAGTGATATATCTGACTTGATGCGCTCCACCATTTTGTTTTTCTCTAGTCCTGGTATATGAGCTGATAGCCTAGTAGTAGAGTAGCCAATCAGAGCGCACGATTGCTCATATCTAGTGAATGTGGCTAGAATATATATATGTTATTTACCAGCTGGGAGGTCCGTATTGTGAAATACCGTGACGGAGGTTTTGAAAGTACTGACCGAGGCCCTCTGGGCCGAGGTCAGTATTCAAGGCTGAGGTCACAGTATTTCACCATACAGACCGACCTTAAGCTGGTAAATAATATATTTATTTATTTCATCTCATCTATTATCTGTAGCCGCTTTATCCTGTTCTACGGGGTCGCAGGCAAGCTGGAGCCTATCCCAGCTGACTATGGGCGAAAGGCAGGGTACACCCTGGACAAGTCGCCAGGTCATCACAGGGCTGACACATAGACACAGACAACCATTCACACTCACATTCACACCTACGGTCAATTTAGAGTCACCAGTTAACCTAACCTGCATGTCTTTGGACTGTGGGGGAAACCGGAGCACCCGGAGGAAACCCACATGGACACGGGGAGAACATGCAAACTCCGCACAGAAAGGCCCTCGCCGGCCACAGGGCTCGAACCCAGACCTTCTTGCTGTGAGGCGACAGCGCTAACCACTACACCACCGTGTCGCCCATTTATTTATTTTCTTTACAAAATTCTAACAGAAAACGAGAGCGCCCGAAAGGGAAAACTGAGCTGAGGCGCCATTTTGAATCCTCATTCATGGCTGTAATGCAAATTGCTTTCCCCTCAGTATACAAGTGCACTTCCATGGCAGGAAAAAAAACCCTACATTTTGCCACCTATGTAGTTCCCTGTTTATACAAAATTGAGTCATTCAGGATTCAGCCATGTTTTTACTTGGTGTTTTTGCTCGACCAAAGTTATACAGTATTATGACCTTTATATTGCATAAATAAAGCCATTTGGTAAAACTTTGAAGAAGAGATTGTACGGGTTTAAAGTTTTTACCTAACGTAATATTATGTATTAGGATAACATGGTGGGGCAGCACGGTGGTGTAGTGGTTAGCGCTGTCGCCTCACAGCAAGAAGGTCCTGGGTTCGAGCCCCGTGGCCGGCGGGGGCTTTTCTGTGCGGAGTTTGCATGTTGTCCGCGTGGGTTTCCTCCGGGTGCTCCGGTTTCCCCCACAGTCCAAAGACATGCAGGTTAGGTTAACTGGTGACTCTAAATTGACCGTAGGTGTGAATGTGAGTGTGAATGGTTGTCTGTGTCTATGTGTCAGCCCTGTGATGACCTGGCGACTTGTCCAGGGTGTACCCTGCCTTTCGCCCGTAGTCAGCTGGGATAGGCTCCAGCTTGCCCACAACCCTGTAGAACAGGATAAAGCGGCTAGAGATAATGAGATGAGATGAGGATAACATGGTCCAAAATGGGCCTCATTAACTAATGAGATCAAACTGTTAGCAAGTTAGAGGTTTTTAGCTTTCTCCTGAAATGTTTTTCTTTAATTTTGTCTTCCTCAGGGTAGTAAAACTTGCTTTCACTGTGAACACTGTCGTTATCGCTATCCATGCTATAAAGTTAATGCTATTTTGAATCCTCATTCACGGCTGTAATGCAAATTGCTTCCTCCTCGGTATACAAGTGCACTTCCATGGCAGGAAAAAAACTACATTTTGCCACCTATGTAGTCCCCTGTTTATACAAATAGGGGTCTTTCAGGATTCAGCCATGTTTTTGCTCGGTGTTAGCAAATTACAGGTTTTTAGCTTTCTCCTGAAATGTTTTCTTTTATTTCTTCTTCCTCAGGGTAGTAAAACTCGCTTTCGCTGTGAACACTGTCGTTATCGCTATCCATGCTGTAAAATTAATGCTATTCTCCTGAGAAATGCTGGCAAAAATTTATAAGATTTTTGATAATCGTATAAATAAATCTCATAAAAAAAGATAAATGTTGACAAAAAATGCTACCATGTTTACTGTTGTTGTGAACGAGCGAGTTGTCAGAGGTCCGTAACCGGGGTCCGTACCGTAGGATACGGACCCGCTTGCCAGCCAATCAGAGCACAGGATTTGGACCATGAAAAAAATAAAAAAATATATTAGAACATTTTCAGGGGCGGCATGGTGGTGTAGTGGTTAGCGCTGTCGCCTCACAGCAAGAAGGTCCTGGGTTCGAGCCCCGGGGCCGGCGAGGGCCTTTCTGTGTGGAGTTTGCATGTTCTCCCCGTGTCCGCGTGGGTTTCCTCCGGGTGCTCCGGTTTCCCCCACAGTCCAAAGACATGCAGGTTAGGTTAACTGGTGACTCTAAATTGACGTAGGTGTGAATGTGAGTGTGAATGGTTGTCTGTGTCTATGTGTCAGCCCTGTGATGACCTGGCGACTTGTCCAGGGTGTACCCCGCCTTTCGCCCATAGTCAGCTGGGATAGGCTCCAGCTTGCCTGTGACCCTGTAGAACAGGATAAAGCGGCTAGAGATAATGAGATGAGAACATTTTCATATAGTTTTGGCAATGCATATTTCTTAAATTTGAAGTGACAAAGTATGTTACAGGCAGAAACCTGATTTATCATCTTTTTTGGCTATTTGTCAAATTTCAGCCACAAAGACAACCACACATACTGTATAGGGATTTCAGACAGCCACACATATAGGTTTATTTGTATGTCAGTGGATCCCCTAAATTCTTCCTCAAACTAAGCCTATGACAATGTCCCCAGTTGTCTTACTTTGACATTAGAGCTTACAGTATGTATCTTCTTGGACCTAAAAAGCTCAGTTCCAAAGAAACCCTGCCTCTCAGTTCTTGTTTAAGCCCAAAAGCAATCTTCTTCAGTGTACTCATGAGACATGGTAGTGTCCTCTGTTGCAAACTTCATTCGCTCGATAAATATAATCCATCCTAGAGTCCTTTTATTGTCGTTCATTTATCTTTATTGCTCAACAATCTTCTCGAAGAGTTCATAAGTATGTGATTTGAGACACTTTACTCCTGCTAAAACTAAATTCTGTCTGACAGCTTTGCACTATTGGAGCATGTATAGCACGAAGAAAAACCTGCCATAAATCTTTTTTAAAAACCTCTGTTTTAAGGTTCAGGAAAAAGAGCTGGTGAGTGTAAAAGAACCCCCTAAAGTGTGTTGTATCTGTAAAAAAAAAAAAAAGTGTCTCAAATACTCTATTCTACTTTCTGCCTGTTTAAGACGCTGTCAAACTGAGAATTTTTCACTGCAATGTCTCAGTTTTGGGAGGAAAGTGAAGGAAAGAACACACTGCATACTTTCCTAGTCTCTGTTTTGTTTTGTTGTGCATTTTTCTGAATGTAATAAATACAAATGTTGGTGCTTTGTGTCGTTAATCTACATAAACAGCAATCTTTGATACTCTGCATTACAATATTCATTTATTAATTATGTCACCTTTATAGTTTGGTACAAAGCATTACAAATGGTTCAGTGACTCAGATTTTTCTCTCACTGGCTTTAATGGTTCCACAGGAAGCAGGATTTATTGGTTTGGCCGAATACTCCTACTCGCCTATAACCTGAAGGTCGAGGTGAGGGCGTTGTTTTCAGGCTCCGGGAGCATCACTCATATCCTCCATCATTCACGGCCGTCCAATTCAGCGCTGAATGGTAATTACAGCCACTGATGTGTGTCTGCCTAATAAACAGCTCGTTGAAAATTTTCAAGGACTAACGCATGGAGAACGCCGACTCTGAGCTCACCATTACTCATGTGTCAATCTCATACATTTCCTCCACCTTCTCTTTATTCCTCGCCTGCTGTTGCTCCTTTTACTGTCTTCAGACTGCAGACACTTTTAGGTTAAAGTGGCATCCAGTCGATATCGTTTCTCAGTGCAGCGGTTGGCTTCTGAGAAACTCTGAATAAACAGGAGCATCCAAACGTCAGAGAACATTGCTGTTGTAATTTCTTTTATTAAACAGTTACTAAAGGCGAATGTATTTGATGCAGTTGGCTGATCTCATCTCATCTCATCTCATTATCTCTAGCCGCTTTATCCTTCTACAGGGTCGCAGGCAAGCTGGAGCCTATCCCAGCTGACTATGGGCGAAAGGCGGGGTACACCCTGGACAAGTCGCCAGGTCATCACAGGGCCGACACATAGACACAGACAACCATTCACACTCACATTCACACCTACGGTCAATTTAGAGTCACCAGTTAACCTAACCTGCATGTCTTTGGACTGTGGGGGAAACCGGAGCACCCGGAGGAAACCCACGCAGACACGGGGAGAACATGCAAACTCCACACAGAAAGGCCCTCGCCGGCCCCGGGGCTCGAACCCAGGACCTTCTTGCTGTGAGGCGACAGCGCTAACCACTACACCACCGTGCCGCCCCAGTTGGTTGATATTATTCTCAATTATTATACATACGGGCCACTTTTTCCATGGAATAAAAACATGTATTCTATTCCCTTCGAGTGGATTTATTGATGCCATGCAATATTGTTCGCATATCGCGAACATGGAGGATAACTCCATGTATTACGCCACTCTACCCAATGGAGAATGAGCATGCAATATTGTTACAATATTGCACAATGTCAAGACAGCATGACGTCACACGTTGGAGACATAAAACTTCCGTGTTAGCAAGCGACTAACAATTTGCAAACAAACATGGCCGCCAGGTTTGCGTTGTTAAAAACTGAAGATTTTGAGAGAATTTGGGCTGTTCCATTGTGTGTAGATGTTGATTTTAAAAGAATCTAAGTAAATTATACAGGGAAAATAACAATAATAATAATAATAATAATAATAATATTCGGCTTGACTGCGCTAGCGTTGGCCTTTGCTAACACTACACTGGCTGGAGGGTATTTAGACTGCCATGCTAACAGTACAGAGTTGCAAGTAAGCTAGCATTGGCCTTCGCTAATGCTACTGCTACACCGGCTGGAAGGTAACTGGACTGTTGCGCTAACAGTTTCCATTTCCGGTTGAGAGTACGTCGTGCGCGTTCTGGCTGCCGCTTCCCACCAGAGCTTTTTTGTTTTATTTTATTTCTTTTTCTATTTTTTTTTCTGTGTGTTTGTGTAGTTTGATGTTTGTTTGAATGTTTTCTCCACCAGTAGTGGTGTAGCTCTGGCCCTAGTTTTGGGCGTCAGTTCCCTCCAGGCCTTGGTTCGCTGTGGGTGATGCCTGTGCTCCCAGCTGTGGACTGCAGTGAGCTTGTTGCTCATTTTACATCGTGGTTGTCCAGTGCTCTGCGCTTTAACGCTTGGCGTGATGTTCCGAGCGATGTTGCTTGGTGGTGTCGCGGCGGCTGTGCAGGCGGTTTGGGACACAAACCTTTTTTTTTCTTTCTTTGTCTACTATTGTAAAGCGTTCTTGGGTTTCTTGAAAGGCGCTATATAAATTGAACTCATTATTATTATTATTATTATTATTAACAGCACCAAGTCGCGGGTAAGCTAGTGTTGGCCTTTGAGAGTGCTGATATGAAGAGTGTATTATCTCATCTCATCTCATTATCTCTAGCCGCTTTATCCTTCTACAGGGTCGCAGGCAAGCTGGAGCCTATCCCAGCTGACTACGGGCGAAAGGCGGGGTACACCCTGGACAAGTCGCCAGGTCATCACAGGGCTGACATAGACACAGACAACCATTCACACTCACATTCACACCTACGGTCAATTTAGAGTCACCGGTTAACCTAACCTGCATGTCTTTGGACTGTGGGGGAAACCGGAGCACCCGGAGGAAACCCACGCGGACACGGGGAGAACATGCAAACTCCACACAGAAAGGCCCTAGCCGGCCCCGGGGCTCGAACCCAGGACCTTCTTGCTGTGAGGCGACAGCGCTAACCACTACACCACCGTGCCGCCCGAGTGTATAATAATAATAATAATAATAATAATAAATATTGGCTGGCTTTTTTGTGGTATATCAGATATATTCCATTCAGCTACTCATCTTTGACTCATTCAGTATCATGCTCATGCTAGCTGAATGGAATATATCTGATATACCACTCAAAGCCAGCCAATATTATTTAAATACCTGATACCTGAGACAAATTCCTTGTTTAAACTAGGAGGGCACTTGGTAGCGTGCATCCCTCCGCCAAGCCACATATTAGAATATCCAGATGTTCACTATGTTTACACACATCTGGATTTAAATCAAAATCTAACCAATTGCTCCTTGGCACATGGCCCACTTTTCCTCAAAATTTCATCAAAATACAGTCACTACTTTTTGAGGTACGTTGAAAACAAACAAACAGAAGTGAAAACATAACCTCCTCGAGCAAGGTTGGCAGAGGTAATAAGCATGACAAGTTATATTTAATGTTGTAGAACACCCGTGAAAAAGTTCCTGTTAGCAGTTATAAATAATCATACCCATATTAGCATTTTTTTCTCTCATGGACTTAGTTTAAAAAAAAAAAATCAGCTTTTCTTGTTACCAAGATACAACAAAGCCATCTGTCCTCAAGATTTTCCCATGTCAGAAAACTTGCCTCTGACTCTGTAGATGCCTTCCATGTTTGCTAAATAAACATCTCCTCACAGAAATTTCATGATTTCAGGGAGTCCACATTTTCTATGTGACTCATCTGCCATAAACAATAATTAACGAATTCCACAAAATTGAGTCATACATGTGCTGACAGCTGACAAGGCGCATAGCACCAAGTTGGCTATACATAGTTTTCACTGACATCACGACATTCTGGGGAAAGCCCTCCAGCCTCTTGTGGATTTAACAAAACGGACCATCACCATTACTGGCTACATTATCTCGGACGAATTTATGAAGTTATATAGTCAGTTTTCTAAAATAAAGATCAATGTTGGCAAAATCAAGCAAACAGAAGTATATAGATACATTAGATGACGTCTCACGACAACGGTATGCTGCCAAACTGGCCTTGATTGGGGGAATTGACCCCTACGAAGTGGACAAAGATGCATTTTCAAGTGACTATGCAGGGCTGCCAAAGCCTGAAACTGCCAAAGCCTGCTCCAAAGCCTGAAACTGACTTCATCAAATTTTAAAGGCTGTCTGATATATACAACTTTATATATTCTACAGCGTGCCTTTTGGCGGATGCCGCCTTTTTCACAGCTGAATCGCGCAGATCCGATTTTTTTTTGGGGGGGGCGTTGGAGTGTCTGATTATAATTTCAAAGTAAATTCTGTATTAAAATGACTAAATAGGGGGCGGCACGGTGGTGTAGTGGTTAGCGCTGTCGCCTCACAGCAAGAAGGTCCTGGGTTCGAGCCCTGGGGCCGGCAAGGGCCTTTCTGTGTGGAGTTTGCATGTTCTCCCCGTGTCCGCGTGGGTTTCCTCCGGGTGCTCCGGTTTCCCCCACAGTCCAAAGACATGCAGGTTAAGTTAACTGGTGACTCTAAATTGACCGTAGGTGTGAATGTGAGTGTGAATGGTTGTCTGTGTCTATGTGTCAGCCCTGTGATGACCTGGCGACTTGTCCAGGGTGTACCCCGCCTTTCGCCCGTAGTCAGCTGGGATAGGCTCCAGCTTGCCTGCGACCCTGTAGAAGGATAAAGCGGCTAGAGATAATGAGATGAGATGAAAATTACTAAATAAGCAAATCCGTTACAGTCCATGAAACATAGGAAGTATAAGGATGAGAAAAAAACAGTTTAAATCGGAAAGCTGCGCACATTTGCGCAAAGCTGCGCAAATGTGCGCAGCTTTCTGATTTAAACTGTTTTTTTCTCATCCTTATACTTAAACACAATTGATTGTTTATTTAAACAACTTACCACTTATAAAATGATCGGAGCAGACTTTGCTGTGTTTGGAAGGCTGATAATCCTTGCGGTTGATTCTCGCAAGCCATAGATTTCTCCTTTGTATGCTGAGTTTCTTTGTTTGCTCGCCTTCGTGCTCCCGTACAGTGGGAATTCCATAAAAGCTCCGCTTGACTTCATTATCTGACCTATTACGACAGCCGTGAATACAACAGGTGTGCACCATTGCTAGCTTTAAATAGCCTGCTTGGGTTCTTTTGAAGACTTTGTACTCGCGCGTTAGACATGCAGGTTAAGTTAACAAAGACATGCAGGTTAAGTTAACTGGTGACTCTAAATTGACCGTAGGTGTGAATGTGAGTGTGAATGGTTGTTTGTCTCTATGTATCAGTCCTGTGATGACCTGGCGACTTGTCCAGGGTGTACCCCGCCTCTCACCCACAGTCAGTTGGGATAGGCTCCAGCTTGCCCATGACCCTGCACAGGATAAGAGGCTACAGATAATGGATGGATGGGTGGGTGGATGGATATTAGACTGAACACATTACTATAAAGGAGCTACTGCCAGAGGTGCTGTTATAGAAAATGAATCAACAGCTGAATTAGATTCAAGAATTCAGCAACACTGCCTAATGGTTAGAGAAGCAGCTTTGGGACCAAAAGGTTGCCGGTTCGATTCTCTGGACCAGCAGGAATGGCTGAAGTACTCTTGAGCAAGGCACTAAACCCCCAACTGCTCTGGGTATGTTGTACGTCGCTCTGGATAAGAGCATCTGCTAAATTCCTGTGATGCAGCTATTAATATTTTAAACTATTAATACTCAGTTTTTTCTTCTCAATATTTTATCATTTATAATCCATAGTTGCACAAGGCTCGTCAGTGCAGTTATAAGAAATATAATTCCACAGAAGTGTATTTGTTCTTAATAAATAATAATGATGAAATAGAAAAACAGAGATTTTTGTGGACTCAGACTTTCTGAGCCTACTATAGTTCACTTTAAGGTCAGTTGGAACTGGGAATCGGTCCAGGCTTCCTCAACCAACCGCATATAAAGATACTGTCAGCTTGGAAATAATGGGCTTGTTCATTCTAGGTGGATTGTGTGTTTCTGCGTGGGCTTCAAGCAAGACTGGAGAGTGATATAAAAACCCTTATCTCTGTCCTTGATTAGATCCAACTTTATTGTCATTGCACATGTCACAGGTACAAGGCAACGAAATGCAGACAGTTGACAGTTGGAGTGCAAATCGGAGCATCCATCTTGGCTTCGGAGGCCGTTTGAGGATTTACTGGACTTTCAGTGACAAGGAGGACACACTCTCTCGCACTCTCTCCAGACGTTCCCTGTTGTGTGATAGCCGTTGGAGGACTGTAAATAAAATTGTGGATGAGTGCTGCGTTGGAGGATACAATGCAGTAAATTTATGGTTGCTAGGATTATTGCCAAGAGAGCCATGATACTGGAATACTACCAGGATTGTAAGAATGAAAGAACCGATCAGCTTGGTTTGCTTCACATGGGGTGGAACGTGATGATATGATGGCTGGCTAGTGTCCAGGATATTATCTACAATAACAAGTAACAGTGAAACATTTCTACAACATGGATCTCTGGCTTCAGAGATGAGCAACATTTAAATTAATACATGTTCTTACTTTTATGCAAATTCTTTATTACTCAAATAGACTCAAATAATTCCGGACCAATTTTGTGCTCTAGGTTCTGGCCTTCCTCCAATTCTCTCTTCTCTTAACTTCATTTCCTACGTTCCGTTGCAATTTTATTTGCCAAGAAAAGGAAGAAAAACTCCCTAGGAATCGCATCCTTGGTTTCATTGCCAAATGAAAAGTAATATGCAGGTATATACACTACCATTCAAAAGTTTGGGGTCACTTTGAAATGTCCTTATTTTTGAAAGAAAAGCACTGTTCTTTTCAATGAAGATCACTTTAAACTAATCAGAAATACACTCTATACATTGCTAATGTGCTAAATGACTATTCTAGCTGCAAATGTCTGGTTTTCGGTGCAATATCTCCATAGGTGTATAGAGGCCCATTTCCAGCAACTATCACTCCAGTGTTCTAATGGTACAATGTGTTTGCTCATTGCCTCAGAAGGCTAATGGATGATTAGAAAACCCTTGTACAATCATGTTAGCACAGCTGAAAACAGTTGAGCTCTTTAGAGAAGCTATAAAACAGACCTTCCTTTGAGCAGATTGAGTTTCTGGAGCATCACATTTGTGGGGTCGATTAAATGCTCAAAATGGCCAGAAAAATGTCTTGACTATATTTTTTATTCATTTTACAACTTATGGTGGTAAATAAAAGTGTGACTTTTCATGGAAAACACAAAATTGTCTGGGTGACCCCAAACTTTTGAACGGTAGTGTAGTGTCTTGCAAAAGTATTCATCCCCCTTGGTGTTTGTCCTGTGGCATTAGCACCATTTGATTTACACAACATGCCTACAACTTTACAGGTGAAAATTGTTGTTTTATTGTGACACAAACAATAATTAAGGTGAAAAAACAGAAATCTGGAGTGTGCATAGGTATTCACCCCCCAAAGTCAATACTTTGTAGAGTCACCTTTTGCTACAATTACAGCTGCAAGTCTCTTGGGATGTGTCTCTATTAGCTTAGCACATCTAGCCACTGGGATTGTTGCCCATTCCTCAAGGCAAAACTGCTCCAACTCCTTCAAGTTAGATGGATTGCGTTGGTGTACAGCAATCTTCAAGTTATGCCACAGATTCTCAGTTGGATTGAGGTCTGGGATTTGACTAGGCCATTCCAAGACATTTAAATGTTTCCCTTTAAACCACTCCAGTGTAGCTTTAGCAGTATGTTCAGGGTCATTGTCCTGATGGAACGTGAACTTTCATCCCAGTCTCAAAAATCTGGTAAAAATCCCAGTGGCTAGATGTGCCAAGCTAATAGAGACATACCCCAAGAGACTTGCAGCTGTAACTGCAGCAAAAGGTGGCTCAAAAAAGTATTGACTGGGGGGGGGATACCTATGCACACTCCAGATTTCTGTTTTTTTCATCTTAATTATTGTTTGTTGTCAGCCCTGTGATGATCTGGCGACTTGTCCAGGGTGTACCCCGCCTTTCGCCCGTAGTCAGCTGGGATAGGCTGCAGCTTGCCTGTGACCCTGTAGAACAGGATAAAGCGGCTAGAGATAATGAGATGAGATTATTGTTTGTGTCACAATTTGCACCTTTAAAGTTGCAGGCATGTTGTGTAACTCAAATGCTGCTAATCCCCCCTAAATCCATTTTAACTCCAGCTTGAGATACAACAAAACAGGACAAACACCAAGGGGGGGTGAATACTTTTGCAAGACACTGTATGTGTGTGTGCTCATTGCTCACGTGTGTGTGCGCATGTGTGTGTTCACTGCTTCAAATGGGTTAAAAGCAGAGAGGAATGTCACTGTGCTTATGTGTACATGTGATAAATAAAGTTGTTGTTGATGTTGTTGTTGTCGTTGTTGTTGTTGTTGTTCTTCATCTTCTTCGATTATCAGTCACAATTCTGAGATCAGTTTTCTCAGGCACACTATGTAAGGAATGCAACAAAATTGAGCATCAGGTTATTCAGGGAAAACAAATATGTAAGAACGCAACACCAACTTGTCATTGATTATTTTCCAAACCAGCACATCCTGAAGTGTTTTATTCCTCGTATACTTCAGCAATTTGCCACTGCTAACAATTAAAGAGCGTGATATTGTGACATGTAGCTGGATAGTTAATCCGTTTTTCTGCCATCTTTCCCATGTTTAATATTTTTTCATTTTCTCAAGCCAGTTCTATCTAGAGCGGCGGCTACAATTATCGACACCTTAACAATTCTTTGGCCATTGCAAAAGTAGAAAAGACTTTCAATACATAAATTGTGCATGAATAGTTACTCAAACTTCTCATCATCTCTCGCCGCTTTATCCTTCTACAGGGTCGCAGGCAAGCTGGAGCCTATCCCAGCTGACTACGGGCGAAAGGCGGGGTACACCCTGGACAAGTCACCAGGTCATCACAGGGCTGACACATAGACACAGACAACCATTCACACCTACGCTCAATTTAGAGTCACCAGTTAACCTAACCTGCATGTCTTTGGACTGTGGGGGAAACCGGAGCACCCGGAGGAAACCCACGCGGACACGGGGAGAACATGCAAACTCCGCACAGAAAGGCCCTCGCCGGCCCCAGGGCTCGAACCCAGGACCTCCTTGCTGTGAGGTGACAGCGCTAACCACGACACCACCGTGCCGCCTACTCAAACTTCCACTGTAAAAAAAAAAAGAGTTGATTCCCGATTACTTAGCTTATAAGATCACGGGACACCGTTCCACAATTATTGACACCTTTGTCCACAGTTTTCGACACCGTTCCACAATTATTGACACGCAGATGATTATTTATGATAAAAAATAATCAGTATGTGGTATTAAGTTAACAAAGCATAGTTTTTCATCTCATCTCATTATCTCTAGCCGCTTTATCCTTCTACAGGGTCGCAGGCAAGCTGGAGCCTATCCCAGCTGACTACGGGCGAAAGGCGGGGTACACCCTGGACAAGTCGCCAGGTCATCACAGGGCTGACACATAGACACAGACAACCATTCACACTCACATTCACACCTACGGTCAATTTAGAGTCACCAGTTAACCTAACCTCCATGTCTTTGGACTGTGGGGGAAACCGGAGCACCCGGAGGAAACCCACGCGGACATGGGGAGAACATGCAAACTCCGCACAGAAAGGCCCTCGCCGGCCCCGGGGCTCGAACCCAGGACCTTCTTGCTGTGAGGCGACAGCGCTAACCACTACACCACTGTGCCGCCTACTCAAACTTCCACTGTAAAAAAAAAAAGATTTGATTCCCGATTACTTAGCTTATAAGATCACGGGACACCGTTCCACAATTATTGACACCTTTGTCCACAGTTTTCGACACCGTTCCACAATTATTGACACGCAGATGATTATTTATGATAAAAAATAATCAGTATGTGGTATTAAGTTAACAAAGCATAGTTTTTAATAAATTTTTTTTTACAGTAGTACAAAATATCTTTTATATAAATATATGGATGTCGGTGTTTACGTAAATGAGGAAGTAATTCTATTTGTAAACAAATGAACTGACAATGTTTAACCTGCGTCAGAAAATCTTTTTGTTCCACTTTCTGCCCACTTTCCAAGTATTTTCGTAGATCACATTTTGCTAATCATTCGTTGATGTTTGCATTAATTTCTAGTTTTGTAGTTTACCAATAAATATCAACAGGCAATTGACATTGTAACTGCATAAAAATCCAGGTCAAAGGTCACATGTCATTCCTCGAACCAAAATATAAAACGTCGACTGATATTGTAATATGTGGTAGATATTTACAACAAACTGCAAAAAACATTTTCTGAATGGAATAGAAAAATCTGAATATTTCAAGCATGTAATTTTTTTTATACGCTAGGAATTTAATTCTAGTCTAATTCTATTGCAATCAGATTCCAAATACTCTATAAACATTCCATTCTGTTATGAATCAGGAAAAAATTATTATAAAATCAAATCAAATCAAGTTTATTTGTATAGCGCTTTTAACAATAAACATTGTCGCAAAGCAGCTTTACAGAATTTGAACGACTTAAAACATGAGCTAATTTTATCCCTAATCTATCCCCAATGAGCAAGCCTGTGGCGACGGTGGCAAGGAAAAACTCCCTCAGACGACATGAGGAAGAAACCTCGAGAGGAACCAGACTCAAAATGGAACCCATCCTCATTTGGGCAACAACAGACAGCATGACTATAATATTAACAGTCTTAACAGGTATAACCCTCAACTGTCCTCATGGGGCCGTCCTTCACAGGAGCGGTGCGATAAAACTCCAACCAGACACAGGGCACCAGGATGGATCAAGCAGGTCCGAGGGGCAGAAGAGGCCAGCATCTTATCTGCCCATAAATCACAGCACTTTTATTTTTTAAAGTACTTCATCTACTTCAACAATGTTACACAAAGATCGATCCATAACAGCTGTAAATGCCACTTAATTCCACAGGGTGTCGATAATGGTGGACACCCGCGAAAGTGATCACTATTGCTTGCTCACTCGAGTTTGTTGACGGTGTAGTGGCTGCTGCTTTATGTCCCAGGGCTCCCTTATGCCTGTGTTACCTTCTGGCTCTCTCCTTTTAGTTATGCTGTCATAGTTAGTTGCCAGAGTCCCTGCTTGTACTCAGTGCAATATGTATACTGTTCCTACTTATTCAGGTGACATTGGGCATACCTAACAACCTGTGTTTCCCCCACCCCAAATCTGTCCCTCTGAGTTGCATGTCGGTCCTGGGATCGAGATGCTGACCTCTTCTGCTCCTCGGACCTGCCTGATCCATCCTGGTGCCCTGTGTCTGGTTGGAGTCTCATTGCATCGCTCCTGTGGAGGGCGGCCCCGTGTGGACAGTTGGGGGTCATGCCTGGAGGACACTCTGGACTCTTGCAGTGGTGCTTTTGTGGCTGGGGACTGCAGTTGACTTGCTAACTTTAGGACTGCAGTTGTCATGAGCAGTTTTGCACTCAAGTTGCCATCAATGAAGAGTTTATAACATCAACGAAACTGTCTTCATGTTAAAACTGTTAATGTTATAGTCATGCTGTCTGTTGTTGCCCAAATGAGGATGGGTTCCATTTTGAGTCTGGTTCCTCTCGAGGTTTCTTCCTCATGTCGTCTGAGGGAGTTTTTCCTTGCCACCGTCGCCACAGGCTTGCTCATTGGAAATAGATTAGGGACAAAATTAGCTCATGTTTTAAGTCGTTCAAATTCTGTAAAGCTGCTTTGCGACAATGTTTACTGTTAAAAGCGCTATACAAATAAACTTGACTTGACTTGACTTGCTGACTTTAGGACTGCAGTTGACTTGCTGACTTTGGGACTACGGTTGTCGTGAACGATTTTGCGCTTGGGTTTCCATCAGTGGGGGGTTTATGGCATCGACGAGGCCCACTTTTAACAATATCGGTTGGGACTGTTGGTGTTGTGGTCATGTTGTCTGTTGTTGCCCGGATGCGGATGGGTTCCCTTTTGGGTCTGGTTCCTCTCAAGGTTTCTTCCTCGTGTCGTCTGAGGGAGTTTTTCCTTGCCGCCATCGCCACGGGCATGCTCATTGGGGATATATTGGGGATAAAATTGGCTCATGTTTTGGGTCATTCAAATTCTGTAAAGCTGCTTTGCGACAATGTTTATTGTTAAAGGCGCGATACAAATAAACTTGACTTGACTTGACTATTATCGATGCCTCACTTGACTTCTCAAACATGCGTTTAGATCCAAAATGGCGACTGTCAAATGAAAGAGTAAGAAACAAAGTAGGTTTCGACAAGGAGATCATGAACTATCGGTGAATTTGATCAGTAAAAACATGTCCATGATCTTTCCACCATGCTTACCTGCGATGATAACGTCCGGGTTTTCCTCAAATTGCTGATCATGCTAAAAAAAATTCCATCTCAGGTAACAAGCTGTGCCATCAGATGACAAGATCAAAGGGCAAGGCGGGTCTTCTGGTTGATTAATTAACCAATAATAACTGTTGTAACTGAAACTCACCTTTGTAAAATAGTTTTTTATTGGTAAATCTGAAAAGGTGTCAATAATTATGGACTATTGATAATTGTATCCACTGCTCTAATCTATTTGTTAATATTTCAAAACAATGGCACTGGTAATATCTTACCCTATGCTGGTATATCGTAATCATGATTCTATTTCCTTGTTACATTATACTATAGTACATCACCATTTTCAAGCTTCCAGCATGATTAATGGTGCATAATGACTCAGGAAACTGTTAACTCTCATGGTGGTCTGGCTAATAGTCACCGTTATGCTAATACATGAGTATACAAACACTCGTGTATGCGCCCAGAGACCCGTGATAAGGTGGGGAGGCGTGTGCCCCTGAGACCCAGCTCTGAAAGTGGCAGCATTGTTAATGAGCTATAAGCTAAATACACAGCGAATACATTAATACATTAGCATGGTGTAATTCTCATTGCGGATGCTGATCAGCCAGACACATACCACTGCAGTGTTTGCAAGAGCAAAGAGCCTGCAGCGATGGCTGTCTTCTTGTACTTCATCATCCAAACATTGACATTTCAAACTTTATGTCTGTAACTAATGCTTGAATTTGTGTCTAGTCTTCCTGCAATATGAGCATAAAAAATTGCATAAAGCTATAGAATCTTCCCTAAAGTCATATTTTTGAGTGTTTTGCCTTAAATGAAATGGAAAGTTGGCTGAATTATCTGTCATGTACTGTAGCTAGAGAAGGGACAGCCGGGATAAATGGGCTAACATCACTGCGGTCTTTCATCAATAAATTATTAAATATAAAGTTTCTTTCTTCTTTTTTTTTGCACTGGCAGTTTATTTGCTGTTCAGAAGTATCTTAAGGAGGATTATTTTGAACTTTTGTGGAATCAAGTGGAACAACCAATGGTCATCAGAGACTGATATATAGAGAATGGTATGAATCTGAGGCTGACTTTTTTCTAGCCCAGACTGTAGATTTATGCAGCGCAGATTCAGTGACAGTCTAAAAGGTTTTCCCTGACACCACTATGCTTTTATGGAAACTGCTTTACAAGTGGGTGGGACAGTGGTGTAGTGGTTAGCACTGTCACCTCACAGCAAGAAGGTTCTGGGTTTGAGCCCAGCAGCCGGCGAGGGCCTTTCTGTGCGGAGTTTGCATGTTCTCCCCGTGTCCGCGTGGGTTTCCTCCGGGTGCTCCGGTTTCCCCCACAGTCCAAAGACATGCAGGTTAGGTTAACTGGTGACTCTAAATTGACCGTGAGTGTGAATGGTTGTTTGTCTCTTTGTATTAGCCCAGTGATGATCTGGCGACTTGTCCAGGGTGTACCCTGCCTCTTGCCCATAGTCAGCTGGGATAGGCTCCAGTTTGCCCATGACCCTGCACAAGATAAGCGGTTATGGATAATGGATGGATGAATGCTTTACACGTTAGTTAGCTTATCACAATAATTTGTCAAAATTTATATCAAGCAGGCTTCGAAATTAGAAAGGAAATTGAATGGAACAATGGAAAAACACTTCTTCAAAGATGATCTTATGGTAACTCGATACTTTAGGCTTTGGTTGGATGCTTTCTCCAAACTGATACACCATTTCTTTCCTTGATCAAAAAGTATTTCTGTTTTATTTCTTTGGCTTTAACATACGGGTAATTCTAGAATTCAGGGTACATTTCACATCTCCGCGATCAACCTTTTGTTATTTTCCACAAAAGAAATCTTTATTGAATCAGTTTTGAACAATAATGCAAATTATGACAAACTTTCACCAATAACGATGCTTGATGTACATTTTAGACCCAATTTATCCATAAAACATTAATTAAATAACCCCCACCCCTCCCCCCACATTACTGTCTGTCTTCGACTCCTGATTCATCCATTCAACTAGAATAAACATGAAGTGATTCAGTCTAACAATCTGTTTTTGGGGCTTATTCTATTAACTGCTATAAAGTCAATTGAAAGTCTATTTTCTGTATTATGTGAAATTTCAGTCATAAAAGTATGTATTTATGATCTGTCCCAAAGTTCTTGTCAACTCTGTTGACTCTGTTATAAAACCGCATAAAATCCACAAAGACTTTGAATAATATGTATGACACCTGCACCGAGTGATGTCACTTCCTCTGGTGGGAAACTTCAGAAAGGCCGTGAGGTATGTTATGTTTCTTCTCTCATTAATTTGAACAAAATGTTGAGGATTTTACACCAACAGTAGATTAATTATTCATCAACTCTGTTATTGTGATATCGGAGTGAATCTCTCACTTGTTTTTTTTTAAAGCAATAATATGATTAAAATCTATAACATTCTATTTTTATACATGCCATGTGGTTGCTAGTTTGATGCTAGCATGTGGAGTTAAGACACAAAATGGTGGGAAATGTCAACTCTGTTAATGGATTGACCAGTTCAGCGATAACAGAGTTGATGATGGGGCCCTGTCCACACGGCAACGGATTCAAGTGAATCCGATACAATTGTTTATCGTTTAGGCCTGACATCCACATGGCACCGGCGTTTTGGGTGCCCCAAAACGCAATCTTTTGAGAACGGGTTCCAGAGTGGAAAGATCTGGCAACGTTGCCGTTGCGAAGTCATCTGGATGAGTAGAACGGATTTGTTTACGATGACGTCACAACCACATGACTGTGAGTGCTTCACGCCGGGTAGAAGTGTAACGAACTCGATGCGAGTTGTCAACAAATCCTATAACTTGGTTCATGAAATGCGCTTACAAAATATTTTCACTGTGAATATTTATTGTGTAATGGTGCAAAGTGAGAGAGAGAGAGAGAATAGCTCTTAGGGCAGAGTCAATCCCGCCAGCAAAAATAGGGAAAAAAAGGAGCGATCTCACCTCTTCAGATGTTGGTTTAAGTCCTACAATACATTCCTCAAAAAGGGCGTAGAAGAACAAATTAATCCATCAACGTGTAGCATTCAATTTATTCCGGACCATTAAAGACGCCGCCTTCCGTGTAGAATCATACGTCATCCTCGCCGCCATATTGGATGGGTCAAAGCGGAGAATAAAGATGCCTCATTCATGTGCTGCGTTTAACTGTACCAACAGGTTTACCATCCAAACGAGATCACATGGGATTACCTTTCACAGGTGAGACTGGAAAAATACTTTTCATTGTATTTGGTCATTATAATGTAATTTTACAAACAGATTTTTCTGATGTTGTGGCTAATATGAAGTCTCGCGCATAATAGTTTATGCGCATGCGTCCTTACTTCTTCTATTGTTCTGGTGTCTCCGAAGGGACCGTCTTACAGTGCCCCTAGAGGTGTGGCATGTGTATTGCATCGTTTTCAGCAAGCGTTGCGTTGCCATATGGACCTGATATTTTACTGATCGTTGCCCATGTGGACGCGATATTTTTTTAAATAACATCTCGTTGCCGTTGTCGTGTGGATGTAGCCTAACAGAGTCAACAATTGAAATGTACCAGCAATTATAGAATGGGCCATACAACAGGGGCCATCATGTAACAGGTTCAGTCAGGATGCGGACCCAACAACATATTTCACTGGACTGAAAAAAAACCAACAACCTGGCTGTAGTTCAGCAACTCCAGATTTCTAAACACGACCAGTATTTATGTAAATTATTTAGCTGAAGGCAGCTCATTAGATGAAAGACTAGCTACAGGACTACATTAGCTCAGAAAGGGCAGAGTTCCACACAGGTTTTTGAAATTTTATGTCCATTACATTACATTCAAGACTTGTATTACGACTTGTAAGTGTTGCCAGCCTCTGATGGCTTTTTGAATTTATTTTTTACAAGGTAACTGGGCAAGAACATTCTACACAAGAGCACAAGTCTGTGTTTCACATTCTTGTTCTCGATAGACAGCCAAAGTTCACATTTTCACCGCTTTAGCAAACCTTTAACTCTTGAAGGACTTGGAAATTTGATATTTTATTGACTCAAGTGAAGTCCAGAAAGCGAAAATGTTAGCTATATTCTGAAATGTTGTGATAAAAATGGCAGGCTAAAATATTTCTATCCGTATTTTGGTTATTAGCTTTATACAATATTGATAGAAACAGAGCAACAAAAACTTTTATGTGCTTTGGGATTCTTGGAATGTAATTAAGAAATGAAGGGAATGGGGCCACCAAGAAATTTTAATACCTCTAGTTAACCTTCTTACACTCAGGTCAAATAGTCGAAACATTTCTGAAAAATAAATGTTTTTAAAGAAAATAAAGAAATAACAGATTTTTTTTTTTTTTAGAGAGGTCAAGCCAAGCACTGAAAGTGTCAGTTTGAATACCACACATTCACTTTCACTGAATTCCCTTAAAACAGACCACGGAACATAATGCTGAGGGTCATTTTTCATCTCAATGAAGTTTCACCTCTCACCCGCTCCCAAGAAATGTCATCACATCAATGTTTTGTTCATGCTGTAATTCTTTCTGAGCTGATGTTTTCCTCCTCTATGGAAAATATCAGGAAGGTGACTTGAACCAAACACTGATTGAGGCCCATCTCCACGTCACCTTTGTCATTTAAATCAGTGTCCTGCTGACTCAATAATACAGCATGTTCCCTCCTGGGAATGTGACTTGATGTCTTCGCAAAGCTCTTTTCCAAAGTTGCATAAATGAAAACTGTATTGAACAGGTAGTGGTGAGGTGCTGGCGAGAAACCAATAGTGTGCTACAGGTAAGATGGGACTTGCTACCTTGCTGTCCATCACTTCAGTTGCAGTTAAAAAACAAAGTTAACAACTAGACAAGTTTTAGTCTTTGTTTACAGGAATACTACAGAATTGCTCATCCTGATCTAGTGTATACCAACGGGGAACTGTCAGAGCCTTCTAGACCTTCCCAAACATACAGTATCAGCATTTCAAATGTTATATGCAGTATAATTTATTTCATTCTTTCATAATTTTGTTAAAATTCTTCTCTTCTAATTCTAATTTGGCCTCATTTTCTATCAAATTTACTTCAGAAATGAAAGGGTTACTGTCCTGAACACATTAAAATCGAGTTATCCAATGAGGATTTTTTTTTGTTTGTTATCTCTAGGCTGAGAAGAATTTAGAGCTGGCTCAGTCATTGGTTAGGACGATTATTGCCTGGACAGAAGGCCATGGGAGTGTATGTTTATGTAGGATGTGATGGATGAATTAGCCAATCAGATTTTGATTTATAGTGGGAAGGACCAAAAATGTATCGCCCTAGACCCACTCGAAGGCCAACGCTAGCTTAACCGTGAGTCGTTCATCAGTAGTGTTAGTGAATGCTAATAAAGCGGTCAAGCCAATGCTATAGATAGTTTTCACTGATGTCACGGCATTCCGGGGAACGCCCTCCAGCTGCCATCTTGTGGGTCTAACAAAACAGACCATCGCCATTACCGGCTACGTTATCTCGGACGAATTTATGAAGTTATATAGTCAGTTTTCTAAAATAAAGATCAATGTTGGCAAAATCAAGCAAACAGAAGTATATAGATACATTAGATGACATCTCACGACAACAGTATGCAGCCAAACTGGCCTTGATTGGGGGAATTGACCCCTACGAAGTGGACAAAGATGCATTTTCAAGTGACTATGCAGGGTTGCCAAAGCCTGAAACTGACAAAGCCTGCTCCAAAGCCTGAAACTAACTTCATCAAACTTTAAAGGCTGTCTGATATATACAACTTTATATATTCACAGTGCGCCTTTTGTCGGATGCCGCCTTTTTCACGGCTGAATCGCGCAGATCCGATTTTTTTTTAGAGGGGGCGTTGGAGTGTCTGATTATAATTTCAAAGTAAATTCTGTATTAAAATTACTAAATAAGCAAATCCGTTACAGTCCATGAAACAGGAAGTACAGTATAAGTATGAGAAAAAAAACAGTTTAAATCGGAAAGCTGCGCACATTTGCGCAGTCCTGCACACCGCTCGGGCTGCGCAAATGTGCGCAGCTTTCCGATTTAAACTGTTTTTTCTCATCCTTATACTTCCTGTTTCATGGACTGTAACGGATTTGCTTATTTAGTAATTTTAATACAGAATTTACTTTGAGGGCGGCACGGTGGTGTAGTGGTTAGCGCTGTCGCCTCACAGCAAGAAGGTCCTGGGTTCGAGCCCCAGGGCCGGCGAGGGTCTTTCTGTGTGGAGTTTGCATGTTCTCCCCGTGTCCGCGTGGGTTTCCTCCGGGTGCTCCGGTTTCCCCCACAGTCCAAAGACATGCAGGTTAGGTTAACTGGTGACTCTAAATTGACCGTAGGTGTGAATGTGAGTGTGAATGGTTGTCTGTGTCTATGTGTCAGCCCTGTGATGACCTGGCGACTTGTCCAGGGTGTACCCCGCCTTTCGCCCGTAGTCAGCTGGGATAGGCTCCAGCTTGCCTGCGACCCTGTAGAAGGATAAAGCGGCTAGAGATAATGAGATGAGATAATGAATTTACTTTGAAATTATAATCAGACACTCCAACGCCCCCCCTAAAAAAAAAAAACGGATCTGCGTGATTCAGGCGGCATCCGCCAAAAGTCGCGCTGTTTGCATCCCAAACACAAATCAAATCATACAGAATAGACCTAAAATGTTTTTCAAAAATGACCCTTGCGTGAGTGAAGTGACAAGTTTCAAACAGAAACGTGACAAACGAGCGATATTAAGTGTACATTACAATGTAAACGTACACTCAGCAGTTCCAGTTAGGCATTCTCCAGAGATTGTTCACATGATGTTTTGGTTTCCAAAAACAAACTTAAACACGATTGATTGTTTATTTAAACAACTTACCACTTATAAAATGATTGGAGCAGACTTTGCTGTGTTTGGAAGGCTGATAATCCTTGCGGTTGATTCTCGCAAGCCATAGATTTCTCCTTTGTATGCTGAGTTTCTTTGTTTGCTCGCCTTCGTGCTCCCGTACAGTGGGAATTCCATAAAAGCTCCGCTTGACGTCATCATCTGACCTATTACGACAGCTGTGAATACAACAGGTGTGCACCATTGCTAGCTTTAAATAGCCTGCTTGGGTTCTTTTGAAGACTTTGTACTCATGCGTTACAATGTGTGCTCAGTGACCCGTACGGTAAGCTTGACCCGCAAGATGCCCGCCACTAGGGAATCCCCGACTCTGTGACGTCATGTGAAAACTATCTATTGAGAGCAAGTAGCACAGGCTAACGACCGAGAAACTAAGATTTCTGTCTCCAGACTCTTCTTCCACACATGCTTGCTAAAATATTTTTCACTCATACTTAAGTATTCATTTCCCTGTGTAATTTACTGAGTTACTTTTAAAATCAACATTGACAGCTACACACAACAGCGCTACCTGGCAGCCTGCCACTAATCCCTTGCAAAATCCTTTGCCCTATTGCTTTTTTGGTGTCTGGCTAAGGTTTGGCTGAGCTCAAGTCCTGGCTCTATTAGTAATAGTTTGCCACTGGTGTATATAAACCACATCTGGAGTGTATGTGGGATTACCATGGACAATAATAATAAACAATTCCCAGTACTTTCTTGAATTTCATTTTATTCAAAGTCTATTGAATGTTCTAAATTACATAAAAAATTCAAAGTTCCTCCATGCCAGGATCTGGTCTTCCCAGGCAGTCTCCCATCCCAGTACTAACAAGATCCTTAAGGCACATTGGGTGGTGCTGATCTCTGTTTCCATAGCCCTCAGCTTCTTGTCTGTTACATAGCTAGGGTTACACTGGGGCGCTGGTCCTCTGGTAACCAAGAGTTTGACTCCCTACTCCTATCTGTATTGCGGCGTGCCTCGCCAGATGCCATTTTTATGATGGTTTTTGGTCTGACCTGACCACGAGTAGAACTCACGATCAAGAGGCATACATGCTAACCACTAGGCCAGCTCACGGTAAATAACATATAAAGTATATGATTATATAACATTAATGCAGGGGTGGCACGGTGGTGTAGTGGTTAGCACTGTCACCTCACAGCAAGAAGGTCCAGGTTCGAGCCCCGTGGCCGGCGAGGGCCTTTCTGTACAGAGTTTGCATGTTCTCCCCGTGGGTTTCCTCTGGGTGCTCCGGTTTCCCCCACAGTCCAAAGACATGCAGGTTAGGTTAACTGGTGACTCTAAATTGACCGTAGGTGTGAATGTGAGTGTGAATGGTTGTCTGTGTCTATGTGTCAGCCCTGTGATGACCTGGCGACTTGTCCAGGGTGTACCCCGCCTTTTGCCCGTAGTCAGCTGGGATAGGCTCCAGCTTGCCTGCGACCCTGTAGAACAGGGTAAAGCAGCTAGAGATGATGAGATGAGATGAACATTAATGCAAATATAACAATATTTAAACTGAGACTAAATAAGACAGGTGTGAAAGAAAGCTCTCCTTTTGTAGTTTTGTCCAGTTTCTTAAGACTTTGTGGTGTCCATGTGTTATCACACTGAAACCCCTTACATTAATTACATTTTTAATGCTTACAAATTCTGTTCTCTGAAAAGTTTAAATAATATTGGCTGACATTGAGTGGTATATCCATTCATCTAGCATGATACTGAATGAGTTGAAGACGAGTAGCTGAATGGAATATATCTGATATACCACGAAAAAAGCACAATATTATTATTATAATACATACACATTCCTTTCAGGTGTTCAGTGCGTCTTTCTCTTTCAAAATTCTCTCAGAGTCTTCCGTATTTAACGAAGTAACCCTGGCGGCCATGTTTGTTTACAAATTGTCACAATCGCTCGCTAGCGCGGAAGTTTTACATCTCCGACGTGTGACATCATGCTGTCTTGACAACCATGCAGTATTCTAAACCATATTCAACGCTCATTCTCAATACACATAGGATAAGCGATATGCTCACAATATTACATGCTATCAAACCAAACGAATGAAACCCACTAGAAGGGAATAGAACACGTTTTTATTCCATCGAAAAAGTGTCCTGTATGTATAATAATAAAAAATATTCAACAAAAATTTGCATAAAAGTTTTGCGAAAAAGTTCAACTGCCCTGAGAGTTCCATTGTATTTTAAGTAAACAAATTTTGTACAGGGAAATTGTTTGCAATTAATATTTGGTAAAAATGCAACAACAACAACAACAACAACAATAAAATCTTACGTTTTTAGAAATAAATTTGTTCTGAAATTCCATGAGTGCCACGGTTGTGCCGATTGGATTGTCTTTTTTGGGTTTTACCACAAGCCACATTACATAATTGAATATGATTACATCCCCTATTATTGCCTCAAGAAGGTTGTGTAAGACAGAGATATATGAGGCCACATTTTTAAGTTCTTCAAGCTGATTGTTGAGAACAGATTCTGTAGGCAAAAACAACACAGCCAACTATTTGTGTAGCAGTGACTAATGACTAAGGCATGTTCCAGCTGTGCGTGTTGGTTAGCAGCAGCCCTCTCTGTCTTCACACACAGCTGTGTTTCAGGTCTCCCTCACTGAGCTGCACTGCGGTTCAGCCATGAAGTGGAACATAATCTACAGTTGTAGTCAGATGTTTACAAACGTGGACATGAATGCCATCATGGACATGAATATCATGGCATATTTGGCTTTCAATGGTGTCTTTAAACTGTTCATTTATGTGGTAGAATGATTGCACAATGTGCATCTTTACAAGAATTTGGTTCACAAATTTTAATTTATTTTGGGTTTTCTAAAATCAACACAGGGTCAAAATTATACATATAGCACACCTAATATTGGGTTAAATGTCCCTTAGTAAGTTTACCTTGACCAGACACTTTTGGTCACCATCAGAATTCTGGTTGGATATTTGACCACTCTTCTTGGTAGAATTAGAAGGGTTTGATTAAATTTGTGCATTTCCTGGCACAGACCTGCTTTTTAAGCACAGAACAGTCTGTTCCATTCAACAGTCTGTTCCATTCAATTTTCGATAGGGTTGAAGTCAAGTCAAGTCAAGGTCAGAACTTCTTCTAAGCTTAATGTTAACTACCAACAGTTGGTACAGTGTTCCTCTGTACTTCTGGAAATTGTGGTCAAACAACTCAACCTTTGTCTCATCTAACCATCTAACCATCTAACTTTCCCCCAGAAAGCTTTTTCTTTGTCCATGTGGTCAGCTGCAAACTTTAGTCCAGCTTGAAGGTGTTGATTTTGGAGCAGGAGCTTCTTCCTTGGATGGCAACCTCTCAGTCCATCTTCTTCTTCTTCTTCTTCTTCTTTTGGCTGTTCCCGTTAGGGCTCACCACAGCGGATAATGTCCCTCCATCTCCTCCTGTCCTCTGTATCTTTTTCTGTAGCACCAACCATCTTCATATCCTCCTTCACCACATCCATAAATCTAATCTTTGCTCTTCCTCTTTTCCTTCTACCTGGCAACTCCATTTCCAGCATTCCTTTCCCAATATATGGTGATGTAAAACTTGTTGAACTGTAGACAGTATTCCAGCAGCATCAGCAGCAGTATTCCGCTTCATGGCAGGCCTGTGCCTTGATGGTTCCTGGGTTGTTCCTGACCATCTGAATTAATTTCCTTTCAGCTGAGGGGGACAGTTTGGGTCTTCTTCCAGGAAAGTGGCTTGGCAGAGTGGCTATACCTCCCAAAAATTTGTGCTTACATACAATTCTTTGAACAGATGATTTTGGAATCTGCAGTTGTTTAGAAATGGCTCCAAGAAACATTCCTGAGTCGTGTAAATGATCCTCATTTGATCCTCATTCTCAGATCTGCACTGAGCTTCTTGGACTTTCCCATCGTACTGTATGTTGGTCAGTCCAATGAGTGCTGCCAAACAAACCCTTTTTATGTTGGATCAGAGAAGCTACCATCTGTAGTCAATTATGATCACTAACAGGAAGTTAAGAGGCCTTGGTCTTGGCAAGTTAAAAGAGAGTTTGGAGCTTTCAGCACAACAAAATTAATAATCCAAGTGGGTGTTTTATATATATATATATAGTGTGTGTGTGTGTGTGTGTGTGTATATACTGTATACACAACCCCGATTCCAAAAAAGTTGGGACAAAGTACAAATTGTAAATAAAAATGGAATGCAATGATGTGGAAGTTTCAAAATTCCATATTTTATTCAGAATAGAACACAGATGACATATCAAATGTTTAAACTGAGAAAATGTATCATTTAAAGAGAAAAATTAGGTGATTTTAAATTTCATGACAACAACACATCTCAAAAAAGTTGGGACAAGGCCATGTTTCCCACTGTGAGACATCCCCTTTTCTCTTTACAACAGTCTGTAAACGTCTGGGGACTGAGGAGACAAGTTGCTCAAGTTTAGGGATAGGAATGTTAACCCATTCTTGTCTAATGTAGGATTCTAGTTGCTCAACCATCTTACGTCTTTTTTGTCGTATCTTCTGTTTTATGATGCGCCAAATGTTTTCTATGGGTGAAAGATCTGGACTGCAGGCTGGCCAGTTCAGTACCCGGACCCTTCTTCTACGCAGCCATGATGCTGTAATTGATGCAGTATGTGGTTTGGCATTGTCATGTTGGAAAATGCAAGGTCTTCCCTGAAAGAGACGTCGTCTGGATGGGAGCATATGTTGCTCTAGAACCTGGATATACCTTTCAGCATTGATGGTGTCTTTCCAGATGTGTAAGCTGCCCATGCCACACGCACTAATGCAACCCCATACCATCAGAGATGCAGGCTTCTGAACTGAGTGCTGATAACAACTTGGGTCGTCCTTCTCCTCTTTAGTCCGAATGACACGGCGTCCCTGATTTCCATAAAGAACTTCAAATTTTGATTCGTCTGACCACAGAACAGTTTTCCACTTTGCCACAGTCCATTTTAAATGAGCCTTGGCCCAGAGAAGACGTCTGCGCTTCTGGATCATGTTTAGATACGGCTTCTTCTTTGAACTATAGAGTTTTAGCTGGCAACGGCGGATGGCACGGTGAATTGTGTTCACAGATAATGTTCTCTGGAAATATTCCTGAGCCCATTTGGACAGTACGACCTGGAATAATGTGCTACTACTTGGAAAAAACTTCCATGACTATTTCTAAGTTGCATGCATTTATTTACCTGAGTGACAGGACCAAGCGATATTATAGTTGGGATTATAATTGTGGTGTTTCTGCTCCAGACTGGAACTAAATTCAGGCAGAGGGACAGTCATAGTTGGAGTTATAGGTGTAGTCATAGTTATCGGTGTTGTGGGACCGGGCCCTAATATTGCCATGACGTTCCTGTCCATGCATATACATTTCTAACCATAGCTGTATGTGCGATACTATTGTACCTAAATAGTTATTCAAAATATTTGCACTCTACTACATAACTGGCAACAATTAATGAGGCTCCAGCTCTATTACAATATTCCTTTTAACTTTTTGACAGACACCAAACAAACTTCATGTTAAAACTGTTAATGCTATAGTCATGCTGTCTGTTGTTGCCCAAATGAGGATGGGTTCCATTTTGAGTCTGGTTCCTCTCAAGGTTTCTTCCTCATGTCGTCTGAGGGAGTTTTTCCTTGCTACCATCGCCACAGGTTTGCTCACTGGGGATAGATTAGGGATAAAAATAGCTCATGTTAAGTCATTCAAATTCTGTAAAGCTGCTTTGCGACAATGTCTATTGTTAAAAGTGCTATACAAATAAACTTGACTTGACTTGACCAAACCATGCCATGCCCTCTACACTCAAAGTGACTGACAGGTACAGAAGCCATGCCTACTATGAGACAGGCTTGTAGTACTCGAGTCCGACTCATGCCCTAATTTTAAAGACTCGTGACTTGGCTTGGACTTGAGCACTGATGACTCGGACTTGGACTCGGACTCATGCATTAACTGCATTCGGACTCGTAAATTGGAGACGAGGACTCGGATTTTTTTTTTATTTTTTGTAAGATGCCATAATCTCATCTCTCATCTCATTATCTCTAGCCGCTTTATCCTGTTCTACAGGGTCGCAGGCAAGCTGGAGCCTATCCCAGCTGACTACGGGCGAAAGGCGGGATACACCCTGGACAAGTCGCCAGTTCATCACAGGGCTGAAGATGCCATAATAATTTGGCATAAGATATTTATATTTACATTAATTATTGTGGGTGGCACGGTGGTGTAGTGGTTAGCGCTGTCGCCTCACAGAAAGAAGGTCTGGGTTTGAGCCCCATGGCCGGCGAGGGCCTTTCTGTGAGGAGTTTGCATGTTCTCCCCGTGTCCGCGTGCGTTTCCTCCGGGTGCTCCGGTTTCCCCCACAGTCCAAAGACATGCAGGTTAGGTTAACTGGTGACTCTAAATTGACCGTAGGTGTGAATGTGAGTGTGAATGGTTGTCTGTGTCTATGTGTCAGCCCTGTGATGACCTGGCGACTTGTCCAGGGTGTACCCTGTCTTTCGCCCGTAGTCAGCTGGGATAGGCTCCAGCTTGCCTGCGACCCTGTAGAAGGATAAAGCGGCTAGAGATAATGAGATGAGATGAGATTAATTATTGTACTAATTTTGTGCAAGAGTGTCTCACCTGCATGCCTTGGCACGTGTATCAGATAGACTCTCGGGCGCGCTCCGGACAGCGCGCATGCCAAGCGGACTCTTGCGCACGCTGTAAACAACTTGCACCTGCACAGGATTAAGGTGCACTCAGCGCGCCGATATAAAAACTGTGAAAACACGCTTACTTTGCGAAGTATTGAGTTGCGTTGCTGACATGTTACCGAGACTTATTTTTTTGTTTGGTTTCCTGAGCCCTGATTTTCTGTTTCTTGTCTTTGATTCTGCTGAGTCTGCGATAGCCTGTTTGTGCTTTGCTTGACCTATTGCCTGTTTCACCATTTTATGATTTTGCCTGCCGTTCTGGATTGTTTACCTGTCTTCATTTGTATTAATAAACACGCCTTCTGCACTTCCATCTGTCTCCCAACCGTCTCTGACAGAATACTTCACACTCCCTGATAAAGAGAAGCACATTCACCTGTTCATACGTCATGTTCAGGAGCAAACTAATGTTAATGGCGCTGAAACAGCCACCGTCAAATGGTGCGGTTGGAGTCTTGTTCTCGGACTCGACTCGGACTGAATTCAATTTTTTTTTTAATGATTTGGACTTGAACACTGGGGACTCGAGATTCGAGGTTTAGTGACTCGACTACAACACTGCTTTGAGAAGCATAGATGTTGATAGAAATGAAACTTCATTCGATAACATTTTTATAAATATAATACAGAAGTATGTTAGAAATAAAAAAAGGTTTGCATCCACATCATAATTATTGAGTCAGATGCATCAATTCAAATCTGTCAATCTTCACACCTTGAGTTTTCAGTTCCGTCATCACAATGTGGCAAGTATTCACTACGGATATCGATTTCTAAATCACACTCCAACCTCAGAGGCGAAGAAACCAATCAATAACCATGCAAAAATAGAAAGTACAGCCACTGATTAACCAGTTACTGAAAACGCAACAGTGGACTAGAGTAAGTTAATTAGATAGATATAGACTAACTGCATTCAATCATGAAAAAGGAGAGATTTATGACACCTCGGGCCTTGAAGGTGAATAAAGTTCGCTATTAGTCAATTCAGGATACTATGTAACTTGACCATGATTTTTCATTTTTCATACTGTATTCAGAGAGTAAGCATTAAGCATGATAAAATCATCCGCTCTGCCTTTTAAGTGAAATCGGCCTTGGACCCGGGATCAATAGCATCCCTGTTTTCCCACTACTGCTCTTCTTTACAAGCTGTTCAAGCAGATAAAACTGTGAGTGAGAGAAAGAGAGATAGAGCAAATGTGTTTGTGTTTCAGTGTGTGGGAGGGAGAAGTAGAGAGAGGGAGGTAGAAAAAGCACATTAGGTCCCAGGCTGGAAAAGCGGTTTGATTGCTGGAGCCTGACAGGCCTGCGCTGCATTAGTGCACTGATAGCTGGAGATAAAGTGTTTGGGAAGATTCTCAACAAACAGAAACTCAATCCATCAAAGATCTCCAGCGGCACAAAGGGAAACAAAATGTGCTTTTATTAAAAGCTCTCGGATGCACCATGGCGGCTGGTTGCACGGTGTCTGATCTCGTCGTGTAGCATTACTTCACTTATAATCTCTATAATCAGTCAGGTTCTGATTAATGCCCCGTTGTACTCTCAGTCATGTTAAAATCAGCTTCACTGTCGTCAGACACAAATGCAATTGTGCTAATAATAATAAATAAATGACATGAAAACATAAAAGGATAGTATATGAAGCACTATATACAGTGTATGTGCAAGAACTTGCAGATGTAATACTGTACACCCATCATTTGAACAGACCAAAAGTGTTCGAAACCTGTTGCTAGGAAACTGGGAAAAATGAAGACTGAGCATAAGCTAATGATTGTGCACAATTTAGCTAGCTATCACGACCCATTAAGTCTTTTATATCAAGGAAGTAAAAGTAAAGTGACCATAGAAACAACACAAAACCATTCTGAACATCACAATACCGAAGATATCGGGGTAATCAACTAAAAAAAGACTCCCGATGGATAAATTATACTATTATTATACCAAGCATTGGGCACTAGCTGAACCCATCAAACTGAAGTAGTGAACAGCACAAAGGAGAGTGGAATTTTCTTATCGATACAGTAAAATGACTTCATTTGAACACAGGAAACATTTAAAGTTTTGCTCCCATTCATTACTTCCAGAGACATTTTAGAAAATGTTAAAACAAAGCGTTTAAAATTGTTGAGTTAACCCAAGTAGCTGAAAATACCCTTATGAGATATTTCTTTCTAAGATTAAAAAAAAAAAAAAAAACAATACTGTAGTTAAAGCTAGGGTAGGTAATTTTGGAGAAAACAGCAAAAGTAAGGTCCCAGTCGCACAACACCTATAACTATAATGATAACTATAAATAAATGGGTCCCCTGCAGTTTATGTGGTCGGTGCTCACACCAGACCGATAACGATCCCTATAGCCCAGGCCTGGGTTTATCCGTATTGGTGAGAGTGCTTCTGCAACCGTTTTTCCAGACCTGGACCTGATCCGATAAAACATCTGACCAATCAGGGAATTGTTTACATGTGACGTTGTCAGAGCACGTGTTATTTTTCCCCAGGCATCTTTGTACATCCTTGTTGCATCATGAAGTCATGGAATACAGATTCACAGAAAATGAAAAATATAATACAAAGCATGGATCTTTTATTCACAGATATGTGATTATCTCATCTCATCTCATCTCATCTCATCTCATTATCGCTAGCCGCTTTATCCTTCTACAGGGTCACAGGCAAGCTGGAGCCTATCCCAGCTGACTACGGGCGAAAGGCGGGGTACACCCTGGACAAGTCGCCAGGTCATCACAGGGCTGACACATAGACACAGACAACCATTCGCACTCACATTCACACCTACGCTCAATTTAGAGTCACCAGTTAACCTAACCTGCATGTCTTTGGACTGTGGGGGAAACCGGAGCACCCGGAGGAAACCCACGCGGACACGGGGAGAACATGCAAACTACACACAGAAATGCCCTCGAACCTGGACCTTCTTGCTGTGAGGCGACAGCGCTAACCACTACACCACCGTGCCACCCGATATGTGATTATATTCTGTGAAATATCAATAATTAAGTAATAAAGTAAACATATAAATGCAGCTAAGATATTTTAATTATGAACTTCGGCAATCCAAACATTTAATCGCTTTAGACTTCTTAATTTTTTATCCATGATGCATCATCCGTATGAAATCGGTAACCAATCTGTAATATACTGAAATGTCTGTGACCAATCCGTAAATTATTAGCATCCGTGATGAATCCGTATTAAAATCCGTAACCACTCTGTATTTTGTATCCTTTTTTATTATATTTCCATAGTCCGTGACCTATCCGTATTATATCAACCACTTGAGTGTGTGCATGGGTTGTTTTGAAGTCCAAGCTGGACAGTACGACCCGGAATAATGTGCTACTACTTGGAAAAAACTTCCATGACTATTCCTAAATTGCATGCATTTATTTCCCTGAGTGTCAGGACTAAGTGATATTATAGTCGGAATTATAGTTGTGGTGTGACTGCTCCAGACTGGAACTAAATCCAGGCAGAGGTATAGTCATAGTTGTAGTTACAGGTATAGTTATAGCTATCGGCATTGTAGGACTGGGCCCTTAAGCTAGATTCTGAAAGTCTCCAAATGAAAATTCCCACTCCTTCTCTTCAGGCCTCCCTCCAAACCCACTCCTCCAAAGCACATGAACGCACACTGCCTGACTACTGCTGGAGGATGAGTCCAAGAGAAAGCCCACTGGAGGGAGGAGCCTAGCATGTCATTGCCATATCCAACTACCTCGTGTCTCAATTACCCCTTTTCCACCAAATCAGTTCCAGGGCTGGTTCGGGGCCAGTGCTGGTGCTGGTTCACAACTCATTCAACTTGCGAGCCAGCTGAGAACCAGTTTGCTTTTCCATAGCTCGCGGTGCTAAGGGAAGCCACGTCATTATGTCGCTGTATACGTCAGTTACGTTGCTACGTTTGCATAAACCTTGGCGCGAATATCGAAGCGAAAACAACACGGAAGAAGCAGCAGCAGCAACAACAACAACAACAATAATAATAATGGATGACTTCGCATTTGTACAGCAGCTGCTTCTCGTCGCTTAAAAATGGCGATCTTTCGCGGTCTTGTTATTATTGTTGGTCTTAACAACTCCGCCCCCCCGCTGACGTAAGCGGTTCTTTCCTCTGGCCCAGCAGAGAGTTGGTGCTAGCCTGGAACTGGTTTTTCTGGCCCCAGAGCCAGTTCTTTGTCAGTGGAAACAGAAAACCCGGTTCCAAACTAAGCACTGGCCCCGAACCAGCCCTGGAACTGCTTTGGTGGAAAAGAGGCAAATGACATGTAAGACCTAACATTATCATAATGAATCTAAACAAGAAACATGGTTATTGTTAGTATTGACAGCTGTTGACTAGCTTGCTAGCTTTAGCAATATATCTGCAGTATGTCTGCCTCGCCTTGAAGAAGACTCCGGTCATGTGCAATGGGTGCACAGACAGGTAGTGGTTTTTTTTTTGCTTGTTTTTCTTCTCCTTCTTCTTATTTAGCAAACTGCTGATCGCACAAGAAAAATAAATAAACAAACTGTATCAATTTCTTTTTGGAGATGTTTTTGGAAGGAGTCTCCATTGTCTGTCCTCTCAGTAAAAAGACAGAAAAAAATACAGACTAGAAATAAACTGGAATGACTGAAATGTTATAGGTGCTATAACATAAATCATAATAGGAATTGTTTTGTGGATGCTCCAACATTCTACAAGTCTACAGGGGGAAGTCATGGCCTAAAGGTTAGAGAAGCAGCTTTTGGACCAAAAGGTCACTGGTTTGATTCCCTGGACCAGCAGGCATGGCTGAAGTGCCCTTGAGCAAGGCACCTAACTCCCAACTGCTCCCCAGGCTGCTCTGGGTACATTGTATGTTGCTCTGGGTAAGAATGCCTGCTAGATGCCATTAATGTAATGTAATGTTATGTAATATACAGAATTAACTATGACTGTAAACAGATAAAAACTACAAATGTGTTATTTTTAAACCAGAAGGGTACTTGGTTGAGCGCACACCTCTGCCAAGCCACATGTTACGTATCAACATCAAAATCAAATCACTTGAATCTAGGATAATACTAAAGCTGTCCACCAAATTTCCTCCAAATCCATGCACTGTTTTTTTGAGCGATATATAGACAAAATAGTACATATAGACAAAATAATAGACAAAAAAAAAATCCTGGATACACATAGATATCCAGATTTGCATCAAAATCCAATCAATTGTTCTTTGGCCTATGACTCACCTTTTTTCCAAATTTCATCCAAATCCGTTCACGACTTTTCGAGTTACGTTCGGAACAGACAAACAAACAGACGTGAAAACATAACTTCCTGCAACAAAGTTGGTGGAGTTAAAAATGTAATATTAAAGGAATAAAATACTCTTGTTGATTACGTTCCTATAACAGCATATCTGGTTGTGTTTTATTTCCAACATAGTGAATATAGTCATTTATTAATTATCACAACTTTTGGGAAATTACATGGTTAAATTCGGATTCACTGTATCATCAGTGTCACTGTAGTCTGAAAACACAGTTGATCTGGTAATTGCGCAATTGTGATAAAATGTCAGACAAGTACCAGGATGAAGGAAGACAGCATAGTGAACATCTCATCTCATCATCTCTAGCCGCTTTACCCTGTTCTACAGGGTCGCAGGCAAGCTGGAGCCTATCCCAGCTGACTACGGGCGAAAGGTGGGGTACACCCTGGACAAGTCGCCAGGTCATCACAGGGCTGACACATAGACACAGACAACCATTCACACTCACATTCACACCTACGCTCAATTTAGAGTCACCAGTTAACCTAACCTGCATGTCTTTGGACTGTGGGGGAAACCGGAGCACCCGGAGGAAACCCACGCGGACACGGGGAGAACATGCAAACTCCGCACAGAAAGGCCCTTGCCGGCCACGGGGATCGAACCCGGACCTTCTTGCTGTGAGGCGACAGTACTAACCACTACACCACCGTGCCACCTTTTTTAATTATATGAAATGGAAAAAGTAACATTTACATGGTATGGCAGTATAATAGTGAGAAACTGCATTAATGGAAATTAGTATTTCTGATAGCAGTAGGTGCGTAGTGTGTTACACAGCGAGCCATGAGCTGGAAAATTGCTTTTCTCTTCTCCACGCTGGTTGAAGTCACACTCGTGCTTTAGTTCCTTTTTTTCTGAAACTGATTCTGCCTTTATTTATCACTCGGTGTACACCGAGTTGCCAGTTTATTAGATACTAGATCAATATAGCTAATAAACTGGCAGCTCTCTGTGTGTGTGTGTGTGTGTGTGTGTGTGTGTGTGTGTGTGTGTGTGTGTGAAATACTGTGAATGATAATGAAACTTGTTTAGGAATGAGTACTCGGAATAAATGGGAATCTGACTACCAAGTGAACCGTAATCATAATACAGGCTCCGAAATACACAATACAGAGGCTCTGTTTTGCGTAAACACACGTTTTATTGTCTTAATTTTATTCTCAACAGGCATGTTAATACTCCCACAGCATGATCGAATCAGGGTATTTGTCTCTATGATGCTGTGTTAATTTCTATTAATTTCCAAGCAACAGGAAGCAACATTTTCTTGATGCATGGTTCGACTTATAGAGAAATACCTTATGTGTGTGGATTTGTGTGGATGTGTGGATGAGAGAATGTCCTGGGTACGACGTTAAACTGCATCCCTGGTCCTCCAAGTTGGAGGTTCGTCGGCTGTCCATCGCTAGCGACGATGACTGCTTCATTAGTATGCGCAGAAACACAGATGGGCCACGAGGCTGGTACCAGAGTGACAGAGTCATCCACAATGGTGGCATGAAAGGTCTGGTTGAGCTGCTATGGAATGTCTGGTTTCGTGAGCTCTTGTATACTCCCTTTGATGCTTGTCTTCAATTGCAGACACTGAGCTTTTAACTATTTAACTACAGTATATGCTGTGTTAGTATTTAGCTAACATGACAGGGCTTTCCTATTCTCCTCTCCTAACGAAGCACCTTGCACAGTAAGGTAAGACAAGCGATGTCGTGCCCCCATCATGTTGTCTCTCTGGACCTCCAGACTTGATGCCAAGTGGTGCACAAAAGTGCTACAGACCTGACAGATATGGAAGTTGCCCCGCAGTGACAACTGACTTGCCGAGTGATGCCATGCGTTGGCCATTTGAGTGGCTCTTCCGCATGCCATCAGGTGGTGTGCCATTGACCGTGTTGGGTTCATCTGCCACATTGCACCAAAAAGCACCCTGCTGCCAGCACCTTATTGGTGATGTACTATTTAACCCATAGCTGGAACCCAGGCCGGTGCTACCACTCCGGGTCAGAGCAGACCTGGGAGCAATGGTGATTAAGGGGTAACTCCACTTTCCCCAATACTCAAGTCCTCCCGCACCTGAGACTCACCACCGGTTGCAGTTTAAAGTCATATCCAGGACTAACGTTGGAGGTTGGACAATAGGCCAATCACCGACCTCTGTAAAAACTCATACGATTACTGAATTCAATGGTATTTTGAGTATCCTTTGTCTTGCCGGGAAAAGCGACTTGCCTTCTCTAGTTCCAGATGAGAGCTTCTTAAGATGGGACGAAGACCAAATGACATTTATGAGTGAAGGCTGAAAGGAAGAAACCAATAAAGGCAATCATTGATCCAAAAACACTCACAAAGATCGGCTATTGGAAAGTCCACACAATATATAGCACTGAAAAAACATTGGAATTCATGGAACGAAGTAGTCAGACAAGCACACAACAGGGATGGGTGGATGGGAAACATCAAAAGACTAATGTTCCTTTTCTCCAATGGAGACACAGGATAGAAGAAGTGTATGACAGAGAGAGAGAGAGAGAGAAAAAGAGAGATCAGAAATTCTATTGAGTGACATCATGGTTGGTTAACGATCATATTCAGCAAGAAGGACAGGAAACCAGGACAGGTTTGAAGGGTGAGTGTGTATGAGAAAGTTTGAACACCTTAGAATCAAGAACCAGTGGAAATGTTTCGATAATTTTCAATATTTGCATTAGCATTAAATTTAATTTCAATTTAGCTATCTCCTTTAAAAACATGCTGTAATTATTAACACAGAATTAGTAACATTATATACAATGTGTGAGTAAACTTACCTCCAAGCTAGTGTTTTGTCTTGGCTAGCTAGCTACATTATCGTACATGCGCTAACGTATAAAGCATAAACTTATAGGTAACTAATGTCAGCAACATTAACTAACATGCAAAAATAACAAGGTAGAGGAAATAGCAACAGTTAAAATTCAGTCAAAGTTTGTTATAAAAAAAAAAAAATCGTGTGATATGCAATTATGTTCCAAATACAATTAGCTAAGGTTAGAATTTTACAATTTTGTAAATTTACAATTAGCTAAGTTTCTATTGTGTGACATCTATGAGGACATCATGGTTAATAAACAATCAAATTCAGCAAGGACAGAAAACCAGGACATGCTTGAAGGGTGGATGATTGCGAGAAAGTTTGAATGCCTTAGAATTGAGAAACAATGGAAATGTTTCAATAATATTCAATGATTGTATTAATATTAACTTTAATTTCTCTCAAAAAGAACATGGATGACAATTTAGCTATCTCCTTTAAAAACATATTGTAATTATTAACATAGACTTATTAACATTACATACAATTTGTGAATCAACTTAACTCCATGCTAGTGTTTTGTCTTGGCCAGCTAACTACATTATCATGCATGCGCTAAAGTATAAAGCATAAATTTATAGTTAACTAATGTTCCCAAAGTTAGCTAGCATGCAAAAATACTGAGGTAGAGGAAATACAGACAGTTAAAATTCAGTCAAAGTTTGTTATAAAATAAAAAAATGGTGTGATATTATGTTTGAATTATGTTCCAAATACAATTAGCTCAGTTTAGACATGTTAACTAGCTAACTAACATGAACTGATAGCAAACTGCCATATAGCTAACTAATATTCCCAACAATCCTAATTTGTAGTTAGCAAACATCATCTACGTGAGGTAAAATCATTTATCAATAGACTTATTGAAAATAAACTTGAAATGTTGCATAAGGTTTGATGTTTTACACAATTATGTTACAAATTACAAAAATGTGACTGACGCATTAGCTAGCTAAGTTAACTTGTAGTAATGTTAACTAATATCAGCTAATCAATTGAAGTAGGTAACTTTGTCAATCAATAACTGTTTAAATTTAACAAAGGTTTGCTGCGATTACATACTTGTTATGTCTCAAATTATATAAATTTTGCAAAAATGAGCTGTTTGCTAGCAAACTAACATGAATCATTTTATAAGAAATATTGCTACCTAATATTAATCAAAACCCTGACTTGTAGTTATCTACCATCAGTTAAGTTAAGTAAAAGTATTTATCATTAGAAAAGCCTGTTCATGAAAATAAATATTTTAATTAAAAAATATATAGTTTTTTGTTGTTCATAAATATGTAGCTAACTGTAGCTAATATTCTACTCTAACTTCTAGTTGGATAATATCAGCTAAGTTAATCGGTACGTATGCTAACATTTATCATCAGGTGAAAATGTAAACTTTATACAAGATTTGCTGTTGTTGCTAACTAACTAACTAACTAACTAACTAACTAACTAACTAACTAACTAACTAACTAACTAACTAACTAACATAAATCAGTAGCTAACTCTCACTAATATTATCGAAGACCCTAAATTGTAGTTAGCTAATGTCAGCTAAGTTAGTTAGTGAGGTAGTTCTAAGTCAAAGTTGATATTTTATAGAAGGTTTACTGTTGCTACATAATTTTCTTTTTAGGATAAATACGGAAGTGATTGTAAGAAATCGCGCACTGATTGGTTGAGAAATTTGGAGTTTTTCTCGATAATCACCTCGAGTGACTCAGCAAAATGACGGCCAATCACTTTGTCACTGTAAGTGAAGAAGAATTACCAGTTATGAAAGAAAATGCTGTTCCTAAAAGCACTAAAGATGCTATGAAGTTTGGTCTAAAACTATTCAAATGTAAGGTGGAATTGTGATTTATTTTATATATTTCAAAACAAAGTATTATATATGACTCTGTGTAGATAAGTGACAAGCCTATGCAAAATTATTATTTTTTTAAATATGATTTTTTTAAACAATCACCGGTGTATTTATACAAAAACAATTATTAGAATTGTTTTGTCTCAGTTATTATTCACTGATATCCACTTCATCTTCAGCGAATAATTGTTAATTATTATACACACAGGACACTTTTTCAATGTAATAAAAACGTGTTTTTTTCCCCTTCTAGTGGGTTTCATTCATTTGATTTGATAGCATGCAATATTGTTAGCATATTGCTTATCATACAGTATGTGTATTATGTCACTCTACCCAATGGAGAATGAGCGTTGAATATGGTTTACGATATTGCATGGTTGTCAAGACAACATGATATCACATGTTGGAACTGATGCGAACATCCAATGAAAAACTTTTCTGCTGCGCATGTGCAGAAGCATTTCTTTGTTCGTCGGGAAAGAGAAAGACGCATTGAACACCCAAAAGGCTACCAAAACTTCACTAGATATTCTTTACGCATATTTACAAGAGAAAAACATAACCACGGACATCGAAAAACTGGACATTTTTTTACACATCGGAGATGTCAAACTTCCGTGCTAATGAGTGACTGTGACAATTTGTAAACAAACATGGCTGCCAGGTTTGCTTCTTTAAATAGGGAAGATTTTGAGAGAATTTTGAAAGAGAAAAACGCATTGAACATCCAAAAGGAATGTGTATGTATAATAATAATAATAATAATAATAATAATAATAATATTGGCTGGCTTTTTTTTGTGGTATTCCATTCAGCTACTCGTCTTCGACTCATTCAATATCATGCTAGCTGAATGGAATATATCTGATATATGACAAAAACAGCCAGCTAATATTTCATTATTGCATAAATCTGAGTGGTGTGAACTGTTAGCTTACTAACTAATACAAATCTCTAGCTAACTATTGTTTCCATTCTAAGTAGTATTAACTCTGAACTAACTTGTAGCTAGTTAACACCAGCTAAGTTCATTAAAATAAATTATCATGAGGGAAAGATTTGGTACTGAACATCATCTGTTGAAATTTTATCAAAGGTTTGATTTGTTGTTGTATAATTATGACTCAAATGACAACCTTTACTAATGTGACATGTTAGCTAGCTAGGAACATGAACAATTATTAGCATACTAAATTATATTAAAGCTAGACGGCCTTTCGATTTCATAAAATTGGTGAAATTTAGTTCCCTCTGCAATGTGGTCATTGTTTATTTATATGTTTATTTCTGTAATATCTGACAAAATATCAGGCCATTCTGTGGCTGGGAAGTTATTTAATTTGAAGGGATTAAAGCAAATAATGTGCATGAAATTGCTCACTTTGTGCAGTCAGGCAGACAGAGGAAGTCCGTGTGTGTGCGCATGCGCAGGTTTACCTTTGAGCGTGCACTGACAGTGACATCATTCTGTCGCTAAACGAACAGCTGATCACACCGAGGTGCTCGCTGAGCGCCGATATTTATTAGTTTGGTCCTGCGTTTCCTTTCCTTTGTATATAACATAACGTCTTTTCTTCTCGCTTTCCGTTACTGTAGCCGGTCTTTCATGTTTCATTCGCACACTCACGTCCTCCATTTTTCTCTCCTGTTTCAAATTTGTATCCCACAATGCCTTGCATGAACAAGGAAAGCTCACCACGTGATGCATGACATAGTATCTTGAATTGTGTCATGGTGAAGCAGGAAAAAAATAACAGAGAATTTAGGGCCACATGGCTCTAAATTCATTAATTGTTCTATTTAAAAAAATATATAAAATTGGAAGTCTGTCATTCAAATTCTGTAGTTCTATTTCATTTCTCCTGACTGCCAGAGGCAGTGCTTAAAGCACCCGGATGTCCATCACATGCGCATGCAGTTCGAGTGTGTATACCAACAAAGTCGCTTGCGACAGGGGTGACGTATGTCACTGCACCGGTACTTAAGGTGCTTTCACCCCAGAAGCGTTCTCTTGCATCTTCTCGTGCAGAGCAGGTTTTCGAGTTATATTATTTTTCTAAGAGCAATCGCTGGAGTCTTGCAAACCCTTAACGGGTTGGAGCTGCGTTTTTTTTCGCCCTCTTAAGACTGCGATTTGCCATTTGGTTAAGGTAAGAAACCGTTTATGAGTAAGTTCGCTGACTTCGGCAGCTAGCAACTTCTAATTATAAATTTCAGTAGTACAGCGATCATAGGGGTGTTTTTTCGCCTTGTAGCGATCTAATAAGTATCGTTTTGTTGCAAATATGACACTTATTTGGTGCTTGTGTGCGCTTCTGATTCGCACTGTAGCTTGTTTACTTCAGCTGTTTGCTGAGTGAGTTTGCTCTGACTTCGGCAGATAGCAACTTCTAATTATAAGTTTCAGTTTTACCGCGATCATAGGGGTGTTTTCTCGCCTTGTAGCGATCTACACGCCCTGTCTATTGGCCGGGAGTGCTTACAATGGAGCCCCGATGGCACGGGTGTAACATTGTGGCCTAATCCTTCGTTTATGCCCAAGAACTTCTCCTCTTCGTACACCAATCAGCCCCTCAGCCTGGAAGCCTTCAGACCACCGCCTGAGGAGAATGAGCAGGGCCAAGGTCACGTCCTTCTTTGCCCAGTTCAAGCACTGAGGGCATACATTGAAGCGACTGCTGCATTTCGGCAGTCAGATGCACTGTTTGTGGGTCACACTGGACATAGGCGCGGCCATGCGTTGTCCAAACAGAGACTGTCGAACTGGACCGTGGAGGCCATTAACAGCAGCCTCCCGGTCCCTCCCCACATCCGAGGCCACTCCACTCGGAGTGTGGCTGCATCATGGGCGGCTCTACGTGGAGTTCCACTCCCTGACATCTGGGTCGCTGCCTCATGGGTCTCAACTTGCATGTTTGCAAGGTTTTGTAGGGTTAATGTGGCCATGCACAATCCACTGGCCACAGCCACCCTTTTCAGCCATTCATAGGGTAAGTAGGTCTTCCTCGTGACCCTGTTGGTATTAGTCATCCGGGTGCTTTAAGCACCGCCTCTGGCGGTCAGGAGAAATGAAATAGAACGATGGTTACGTATGTAACCGCGGTTCTATGAATTTCGGATGACTGCCAGAGCTTGGCCGTCACTCGGAAGGCTGACGAGAAGACTGCCAAGAGAACGCTTCCGGGGTGAACACACCTTAAGTACCGGTGCAGTGACATACGTCACCCCTGTCGCAAGCGACTTTGTTGGTATACACACTCGAACTGCATGCGCATGTGATGGACATCTGGGTGCTTTAAGCACCGCCTCTGGCGGTCATCTGAAATTCATAGAACCGCGGTTACATACGTAACCATCGTTTTCAGTCCACTAAACAAAAATAATTGGGTATCGTGGAAAATTCTTTTTATGACCTAGACTTGAAAAATCTGAAAGGTAGTCTACCTTTAACTGAAACCCCAAGTGGTGATTAGCTAATGCTGGCTAATGTTAGCTATTAGGTCAGTGAAAATACACCTATGATGTTTGATTTCCAGTGCATACTTGTATAAATGTCTCAAACGGTGAAGTTAAAGAGACGATGAGCAAATCAGTCGTTGGAGTATTGGACATTTTTTCCATGTGGCCTTACGCTTCACATTATCAGTCTGAGGTTCTGCAGTTAAAATTGATTCTACTGGGAACACAAAGCAATTTTAAGTGGATTCTGATATGAAAGTTATAAAAATACTTTTGCATGTCAGCATTTGGCATTAAAGATTGAAGGGAAACTGAGTGAAGAGAGTAAATCATAAGGTGTGACAGGATCGAGGTGTCAAACTGTGTGTGTGTGTGTGTGTGTGTGTGTGTGTGTGTTACCGCTTTGCACATTCCATTATATCAACATAGGCGATGTAGAAAAGCCGTGCATCTTTCCCTAACCCTCACACAAACACACGCTCACACACACTCAGCCATCGCCTGTTGATCAGATAGCCGCCATAACTAATGAAAAGTGCTGTGGAAGTGACAGAAAGATTAATGAAGTTTCCCAGGCCGCACTCCTGCAGGGACGGTAGCGCGTTAAACGCTATCCACGGTGACAAATAATGCACCTTCTCAGCGCTGACACCTCTGAGTCAAGGTTAAAAAACACATTTGGGCAGCAGGAGAGGAGCGGCGTCCGCTCTGAGAGCCTCTGGTAGTGCAGATATGAAATGAATAGATTTACTCGAAGAGCTTCTGGTGATGGAGGAACAGGGGATTGTGGGAAAATGCTGAAGAAATCAGGGTTAACTGGAAACAAGAGTACACGAAAAATCACAAGTACCTTTTACAGCAAATGGAGTCCATGGCCCAAGACAGGTTTGGTGTCCAAGTTTTGCACTTGAGCTATGTGGCTAATGTAGCTAACGAATAACAAACATCTGTGTCATTAAAATATCTAAATATCTGAAACCAAGATTGATGTGTTGATGCAGTTCAGTGGAAACAATGGAAATGTTTCAATACTATTTAATGTTTGTATTAATGTTCATTTTAATTTCTCTCAAAAAGAACATGGATGACAATTTAGCTATCTCCTTTAAAAACATGCTGTAATTATTAACACAGAGTTATTAACATTGCATACAATTTGTGAATAAACTTAACTCTAACCTAGTATTTTGTCTTGGCTAGCTAGCTACATTATCATACATGAGCTAAGATATAAAGCATAAACTTACAGTTAACCAATGTTAGCAAGGTTAGCTAGCATGCAGAAATGTTGATGAAATAGCAACAGTTAAAATTCAGTCAGAGTTTGCTATAAAATAAAAAATAGTGTGATATTATGTGTGAATTATGTTCCAAATCCAATTAGCTAAGTTTAGACATGTTAACTAGCTAACTAACATGAACTGATAATATAACTGCCATAAGCTAGCTAAATAATATTCCCCAAAATCCCAATTTGTAGTTAGCAAACACAATCTACATGAGGTAAAATAATTTATCAACAGACTTATTGAAAATAAACTTGAAATGTTGCATAAGGTTTGATGTTTTACACAATTATGTTACAAATTAGGGCGGCACGGTGGTGTAGTGGTTAGCGCTGTCGCCTCACAGCAAGAAGGTCCGGGTTCGAGCCCCGTGGCCGGCGAGGGCCTTTCTGTGTGGAGTTTGCATGTTCTCCCCATGTCCGCGTGGGTTTCCTCCGGGTGCTTCGGTTTCCCCCACAGTCCAAAGACATGCAGGTTAGGTTAACTGGTGACTCTAAATTGACCGTAGGTGTGAATGTGAGTGTGAATGGTTGTCTGTGTCTATGTGTCAGCCCTGTGATGACCTGGCGACTTGTCCAGGGTGTACCCCGCCTTTCGCCCGTAGTCAGCTGGGATAGGCTCCAGCTTGCCTGCGACCCTGTAGAACAGGATAAAGTGGCTAGAGATAATGAGATGAGATGTTGCAAATTACAAAAACGTGACTGACGCATTAGCTAGCTAAGTTAACTTGTAGTAACTTTAGCTAATATCAGCTAATCAATTGAAGTAGGTAACCAGGGATGAGAATGAGAAATTGTATTTTCAGCTGAAAATTTAATCGGGGGTCTGGGGGCCATTGGCTCCCAGCCAGGTCCAGGGTGGAGCCTGGTCGGGGGTCCAGGGGGCCGAAGGCCCCCGGAAGCTAATGAGTTTTATACATTTTAGACCACTAGAAATGGTCTCAGATTGCTCAGTTGAATAATATTTTCAGTCCAAAGAAGCTTGAGTTTTGGACACTAATAAACAAAAATAGTCTCAATAATGCTCAGCTAAAAAGAATTTTTAACTTCATGCTAGAATGAACGGAATGATGAATATAAATTAAACACAAAGACAGAATATTTGACATAATCCTGTAAATGTTTCAGTTACTTTATTAAAGAATGCAGTTACCTCTTTTGCAGTGAACTTGTCTCAACAGAAACACAATTTCCCTGTTGAACAGTTCTCTCACCTCCCTTTCTTCCCTTTTGAAGCATGTTCAATCAAAGCAATGCACCCGCGAGAGCCATAATTAATAATGTCATTGCAGTAGATACATTGGGCTTTGCCGGGAGCGTCACATTTTCCAATGAAATCGGACAATTTCTCAACTACGTCTTCAGTGGTTTTGCCAATTTTTATCTTCAAAGTTACAGTTCTCTCTAACCAGTCCCAACGGAATTTATTCTTCACGTCTTTATCTATCACCTGAATAAGCGATTCGTTTTCTTTTGTGATAATTTTCACCATTTTGAAGCTCTTATTCACTGTTACATCCTCAATCTCCGGCCTCGTGGAGCGCCATGTTGAATGAGTAAGAAAGCGAAATGCGAAGAACCAATCAGAACGAAGCTTACATGTGACATTTTGGCCTTTCCTATCTATGCTCGTTTACCATTGGTCAAATCGCGATATTTCTCTCTCAACGGCCAAATACAGTGTACGTTCTGAACTGCCGATGTAAACAGAGCCTTGTTCCCGATGGTTGACCGGGTCAACACATACCTAACCTCCCCTAAATATTTTCTCCTCGGATTTAGACGATTCACAAAAATGACCCCTGGGTTGATAAAATCCGCGGAATTCCGCGGATCCGCAGAAAATTCCCATCCCTGGGTAACTTTGTCAGTAAATGTTTAAATTTAACAAAGGTTTGTTGCATTTACATACCTGTAGTTATATATCAAATTATATAAACTTTACAAAAATGAGCTGTTTGCTAGCAAACTAACATGAACCATTAGATAATAAATATTGCCATCTAATATTAATCAAAACCCTGACCTGTAGTTATCTACCATCAGTTAAGTTAAGTAAAAGTATTTATCATTAGAAAAGCCTGTTCATGAAAATAGATATTTTAATATATTTTTTTAAAAGATAGTTTTCTGTTGGTCATAAATATGTAGCTAACTGTAGCTAATATTTGACTGTAATTTGTAGTTAGCTAATGTCAACTAAGTTAATCGGTGTGTTTGCTAACATTATCATCAGGTGAAAATGTAAACTTCATACAAGGTTTGTTGTTGTTGCTAACTAACTAACATAAGTCATTAGCTAACTCTCATTAATATTATCAAAGACCCTAAATTGTAGTTAGCTAATGTTAGCTAAGTTAGTTAGTGAGGTAGTTCTACGTAAAAGTTGATATTTTGAAGAAGGTTTGCTGTTGTTACATAATATTTTTTTAGTATAAATATGCAGGTGGTTATAGAAAATCGTGTGCGCTGATTGGTCGTGAAATTCTAACTATTTCTCAGTAATCACCTTGAGTGTTGATATAGTTCAATGTGACAAAACATCACCATCTAACCAATTGTTGTAACATTATGTGGTGGCCATCTTGGAAAATCAGACTCATGTTTTCTTTTTTTCCTGCATATTTAGTCCCATTACGCTTGCTAGGCCCTGCCTCCCAGGTGGAATTGTACCAGAAAGCATGAAGTTATATCGATGTCTTTAATTCACAAACTTATATTTGTAAATTTGTCAAGACTGTTTTACAAAATTGCTCATTTAAAAATACAAGCTTGGCCTTAACATTCTTAAATTGCATGTTTCTTTTAGTTTAGTGAGAATATTTACACAAACATTTCCAGAATGTTTTTTTTCTAACTGGAAATATTGTGTGTGCAATTCTAATAACTTTGTCAGATGTTTTTAGAATGTTGCCAGAATGTTATTTTTGGAACCTAACCCTGTTAGAAGCTGTAGACTATTTGTCATCTTAAGCAAATACCTCGCTAACAGAAAACATTATTAGAACATCAATTAAATCTTGACTAGGTTCTACATGGTTAGGGGTGTAATGTTCCAAAAGTAATGTTCCTACAACATTCTAAAAACACCTACTGTAATAATAGTTTACTTGACAGTGTTATTAGAACGTTACAGCATAACTCTTTTAGAACCTGCTGAATATTCACTCATAATTGTAAAAGTAGAATTACAAGCGTAACAGTGTTGTTTTAAGCAAATACCTAGCTAATAGAGAATGTTATTTGAATGATAAATATTCAAAAAGTTCTTTGTGGGTTAGGGTGGAATTTTCCAAAAATAATGTTAGGTATAAAATGGGTCTTTTTGACCTGAATAGAACAGAAGGGTTAGATCAGTTTGTGTCTCTTGTTTGTGTGTGATCTGTGTTGCGTTAGTCATCACGTGTTTATATTCAGTCTGTTGATTGGATTGGAAAATCTGATCTGACATCGGTCAAACATTACAATCCTCAGAGACAGTAAGGATTCCCCCCTTCTGGATAATATTATAATCATAAGTGAAATGCACTTTTATGTCTCCTCTCACTTTGTTATTGCTGTGTGTGTGTGTGTGTGTGTGTGTGTGTGTGTGTGTGCATGCCATGTGGCCAACTTCTCCTTTGGCTAAGCCTCTCATTTGCAGTCAGTAGGTGTGGGACAGCTTTGTAGCGGTCAATTCCTCCTGACCTTCAGCTGTATTATGTTGAAGCGATTGAGGAGATCTTTGCGGAGACAAGCAGCCAGTCAAAAGGAGTCTGGACACACACACACACACACACACACACACACACACACACACACACACACACACACACACACACACACAAGGTGAGAGAAGGGATCAGAAAAGTACAGTATCCATCTGGGGTGTTTGGGGATATTGTAGGGATTTGTCGTTTCATGGGAAATGCAGGTTCTGTTCCTGAAGAACAAAGTGATGGAGACAGAGAGGGGTTGAAATTGAGACATGAAGTTTCCATAAGTATCCCTTTGCCCCACCAAGACATGTTTGGTGTCTTGGTTCTGGAAACATAATGTTAATAAAGCTCACAGGTAACGAAAGCTTATGGCTACCAGTTTAGAAAAAAAACAAAAACAAAAAAAACCCATCAATCTTTTTGCTCAGTGACATACAATGGTGTAGTTAGACCATTGTATGTTAAAAAATACAGAGCTGAGGGAGGGGGGTAATATTCTGAAAAAAAAACCCCTCAGAATTTCTGAGATTAAATTCAGAAATTTATGACAAAAATGAACACAGATATTATCAGAGAATATAAAGTCACAAATTTATGAGAAAAAAACTCAGAAATTCTGAGATTAAAAAGTCACAAATTGATGAGAAAAAACTCAGAAATTCCAAGATTAAAAGGTCACAAATTTATGAGAAAAAACTAAGAAATTCCAAGACTAACAGGTCACAAATTTACAAGAAGAAACTCAGAAATTCCGAGACTAAAAAGTCACAAATTTATAAGAAAAAAATCAGAAATTCCGAGACTAAAAGGTGACAAATTTATGAAAAAAACCCTCAGAAATTCCAAGACTAAAATGTCACAAATTGATGAGAAAAAAAACCCTCAGAAATTCCGAGATTAAAAGGTCACAAATTTACAAGAATAAAACATCAGAAATTCTGAGACTAAAAGGTCACAAATTGATGAGAAAAAAACCTCAGAAATTCAGAGACTAAAAGGTCACAAATTGACAAGAAAAAACCCTCAGAAATTCAGAGATTAAAAGGTCACAAATTGATGAGAAAAAAATCAGAAATTCTGAGACTAAAAGGTCACAAATTGATGAGAAAAAAAACTCAGAAAGTCCAAGATTAAAAGGTCACAAATTTATGAGAAAAAAACTCAGAAATTCCAAGATTAAAAGGTCACAAATTGATGAAAAAAACCTTAGAAATTCCAAGATTAAAAGGTCACAAATTGATAAGAAAAAAAATCAGAAATTCTGAGACTAAAAGGTCACAAATTTATGAGAAAAAAAATCAGAAATTCCGAGATTAAAAGGTCACAAATTGATGAGAAAAACTCAGAAATTCAGTGGTTAAAAGGTCACAAATTGACAAGGAAAAAAAAACCCTCAGAAATTCTGAGACTAAATGGTCACAAATTTATGAGAAAAAAACTCAGAAATTCCAAGATTAAAAGGTCACAAATTGATGAGAAAAACTCAGAAATTCAGAGACTAAAAGGTCACAAATTTATGAGAAAAAAACTCAGAAATTCCGAGATTAAAAGGTCACAATTTGATGAGAAAAAACTCAGAAATTCCAAGATTAAAATGTCACAAATTGATAAGAAAAAAAAATCAGAAATTCTGAGACTAAAAGGTCACACATTTATAAGAAAAAAGTCAGAAATTCCAAGACTAAAATGTCATGACAAGAAAAAACTCAGAAATTCTGAGATTAAAAGGTCACAAATTGATGAGAAAAAAAAACTCCTTAGAAATTCCGAGGCTAAAAGGTCACAAATTGATGAGGAAAACAACCCCCCTCAAAAAAATAATACAAACAAACAAACAAACAAACAAACAAACAAAAAACCTCAGAAATTCTGAGATTTAAAAGGTCACTAATTTATGAGAAAAAAACTTGGAAAAATATTTATTTATTTATTTATTTATTTATCTGTTTATTTATTTATTCATTTATTTATTGCAAGGAACCAGATTGTTTCACTTTGCAAGATTGGAGAGTTATAGGAAATGCAGTCGTTCCACCTCAATCACACACTAAAAGATTTTCAACTGCATTTCCCAGAATGCACTGCAGCTGGGAAGCATGTGATTGATTGTTGCGCTTCCTGGATGCAACAGGAGATGAATTTACAAATGGCACAGCTTTGTTTATCGTCTGCTTTTTTGTTTTAACAGTTTTTAAATGTATAATTATTGTGTAAGAGCCGTGTCCTGTTATTTTCAGCGCTTGGATTCTTCTCATTTATTTCAATAAATTTCTGTTACGAGATAAATCTCTCGTACTTTGAAACATCTGAGCTGAGAGTGCTAGGAAATGCAGCCTTTCTTCCTTGTTCACCCAATGTAGAAGAATAAAGTGCTAAAAGATCTTCAACTATATATCTCAGAATGCACTGCAGCCAGGGAGCAGGGAAGCATGAGATTTTTTTCTCGTAAATTTGTGACTTTTTTTATCTGGAATTTCTAGGGGGTTTTCCTCACAAATGTATGACTCACACATTTATGCAAATCTCAGAGAATTTCTGAGTTTTTTTCTCACCAATTTTTTGTTTAATCTCAGAAATTCTGAGTTTTTACCCCTCCCACTGGCACATTTTTTTTGTACCAACAACGGCCCTAATATGCCATTATAGTAATACCATTTAAACTCTGTGCTATTTATTAATTCCACCTTGGAAATTTAGGCCACACCTCCTACCTGAATCTGATGCTACATTAGCATTGTATAGTGCTGGAAAATGTGAATGCTAGTATGAACTTATTTTACGCTCACACTCACAAGCAACAGAGAGAAAGGTGAGCGTTCACTTCTTTGTTCACGCGTGAAACAGAGCCAAGATTTCAGTGACAAAGTGACAGCACCACAAGTGGCATTTGAATTAAGATTTTCTCAATTCTACACATTGTTAAAGTGACAAATCCAAATGTTTGGCATCAGTCCTGATTACTAGCTCAATTTCCCTGAAGAAGAGACTGACAGCATGGGACACATATAATCAAACACAACTTTATACTTCCAATTTATTTACAATATTTACCAATTACAGTGATAAAATAGCAAGCTATAGGACTACCCATTGTGTAAAACATACATTTTTAAGTTTTATATTAAAAAAAGTGACACATTCAGTGAGTGAAGACCTACTGCAGATCTGAGTGCACTGTTCTTCTGACTGGCATTGATATCTTGGTGATGCTTATGATTGTTACCATATGAAGAAGATAATGTTGTTGAGATGTTGATGAGATGGGCAGGTGGAGATGAGTGGTTAAAGCATTGGATGACTGATCAGCAGTTCACATCCAAGCACCATTGAGCACACTGGCCCTTGACCAAGACCCTTAAACCCTTAACTGCTCAGTTGTATAAATGAAATAAATGTCACGTCTTTTCATGACTGTATTTCGCTCTGGATAAGTGCAAATATAAATTTATGTTTCTATACAAAACTCAACTCCTCACACTCTCAGAAAATAAGGTGCATTAATAATATTGTACCTTTAGTTGTATAGACCCCTTTCACATGACGTCATTGCGCCGCGAGATTTTGTTAGGCGCCATATTGGAAGACCAAGTACATGCACTCACAATATAAAACAAAGTACGAGCGAGAGTAAAGTGACATGATGGATGATAATTCTGGTTATGTGAGTACATTACCAGCTGCAGAAAGGGCACGGTATGTGGAGAAACTGGCTGTGATTGATGGGTTTGACCCATATGATAAGACAAGGGAGAATGGAAACATAAGGAGGACCGGACACCAATTCTGCCATCTGTTTGCTACCCAGACATTGTAAACTATTTGTTGTTTACACCCAGTGCCTACACTCAGTGTTCGAACTATGCTGATATTTTCGGGGGGTCCCTTTTTTTCCCTTGGGACTCTTGCGCTTGTCTCGGAGCGCGGATCTCCAAACACATGAGAAGCCTTGTGCTTGTCTCGGAGCGCGGATCTCCAAACACATGAGAAGCCTTGCGCTTGTCTCGGAGCGCGGATCTCCAAACACATGAGAAGCCTATCTTACGCACATATCACGCGGACTCCACACCTCCACACACGCATCGCGTCTGAAGTCATAACTCATCAGGGGAAATCGTGTCCGCATTGGCATGTTCAAAAAACAACCTCGCGTCAACAATGATACCACACGCAAGAAAAAAAAAAAAACAGTCAGGCTACTCAACAACCAACCTGGCAGCAGCGAGCAAGCCCCAAACCATCCTAAATTATTATTATTATTAAATTGTAGAAGTCTGGGAGGCTTGCTCCTCATACAGTTATCAACTTGGGGCCAATTTAGCATGTTTTAAATCTGAATTTCTTGCGTTTGCTTACCTCAAAGTGTCCACAGATCATGCACAGACTTATCCATTATATCCACAGTTTTTTGCCAAGTTTCACACAGGTTTCTTTCAAGTCTACTGTTGGGCCAATAAATCATAAATAAAACAGCTCAGATTTGTTTGTTTAAGTCGTTTGCCACTCCACTTTATTCTCGTGGGTTCACATACCGCTGCCGTTATTTCCCCCAATCACAAGTTTGTTGGTCTTCCAATATGGCGCAGCGTCTGTTTACTTCCGGTTTCGGGTGACGTCAGTGAAAGGGGTCTATACTGGCTTGTGACTGGACCAGGACCCTCTAGGGTATTTATTTGTACCCTTGGGAACATATATGTACCTTTTTGACCCTAAAATGGTACACATACTGGTAGTTACCTTGAGGTCCAATAATAAGCCTTATGGGGTAAATTAGTGTAGATTAGACCTTGGGGGACAGAAATGGACTTCTACTGTACTCCTCTTTCTGACAGTGCATATATTAAGAGCCTGTTGTCCATTGAGCGTTAATCTCTGCTTCTGTTAGAGGAGAACCGAAGGCAAATTTTGTATTGTCAAAATTCTATTTGTCTCATTTTATTAAATATAGGAATGCATTTTTGATCGCTATTTTGTCGCTGCTATAGCAAGTTATGAATGTTTGAAATATGCTCTGTAATATATCAGTCCATATGTCAAAGCAACAGCCGTAAACGAGATTCGTTGAGACCTGTGCGAGACATCATAGAACGGAAATAAAACGTACAGCGGAAATCAAAGTGACCAACATCTGCCAACATTGTCAAAAGACGCGTGCGCCCTCTTTCGAATGCTGATGTAATCAAGCCGGAAGTTGTGTTTGTTTTGATAGCAATCAGGAAAGTTTGAAAAAAGTTGGCAGTAATCGTCATTTAAACTCGTTTTTGTGCAAGATTTTGTTTGGAAAACAGTTTTCAAAATGGCGGCACTGACACCTGGCTGACACTTGACGTTTCGAAGTCTCGCACAAGTCTCGTGAAGATCATGCGGATAACCGACGCCTGCCGTGGACCAAACAGACTAAATTCAACACGGCTAAAAACCGAATAGGCCGATAAGTATAATATTTAATTGCAATTAGTTGCCAATACGAGTCACAATATAAGGTTACTAAAACAGAAAACGTAATTGAATAACATGTTAATTAAGAAATAAAGCAAGTTTAAAAATGACTTCGGTTCTCCTTTAAAACACTCTGTACTTGGATCTGCCATAGAAACCCATAGAAGCGGGCGGTCACTGGATTCCCATCAGTTAAATGACTGATTCCCATCGCATTAAATGACTGAACTGGGATGGGCTTCCCAAAAGCCTCTTAACACTAAGAGCATCTTAACTAAGAGAGAGAGTGTTCACTGTGATGCTCGTGCTACCATTTAACTATGATCTTTGTGCTACGATGCTTTTGGAAAACTCACCCCTGTTTAATACAGTGCATCGAGATATCTGATTTTGATTTGATTTGCTAAAATATTACATTTCACTAAAATAATACATACAGACACTCTGATTTAAAAAAATAATAAAATTCTCTGCCACGTTTGAATGAAATTCATAAAGCAATTGCCTCGGGTTGGCTCAAACGATTCTTCAGACCTGTCCTGTGATGTGTGTGGTGTGACGTTTCCTCAGTTCCATGCTCACAACCTTTCATTCATTTACTGTTTGATGCACAAAAGTAAAGAAAAAAATGGAAAGAAATTTTCTTATCCCATCATATACAGTGTACATGACCTCTCATTAAATGTGTCTTGAGATGTTATGAAGAAAAATAAAGCTTGGAAGGAAGTTCATAGACAGACTTATAGAGATTAATGTAAATATTGTAGTTGACTTGAAATTAATGCTAATGAGGAGTGTGTGTGTGTAATGCAGGGTGTATTCCTGTCTTGTATCCAATCTTCCAGTGAGAGCTTGACCAGAATAAAGCGCTTACTGAAGCTGAGGAAATGAAGCTGATTTATTCTGAGTATTTTTCTGTTTTTAATCTTAAAGCTATAAAGATCTCATCTCATCTCATTATCTCTAGCCGCTTTATCCTGTTCTACAGGGTCGCAGGCAAGCTGGAGCCTATCCCAGCTGACTACGGGCGAAAGGCGGGGTACACCCTGGACAAGTCGCCAGGTCATCACAGGGCTGACACATAGACACACAACCATTCACACTCACATTCACGCCTACGGTCAATTTAGAGTCACCAGTTAACCTAACCTGCATGCATACGTCAACCTTTGGTCAATCAAACCTGTATAACCAACCTCCAAAATCCGTATTTCCCTTATAAAATCCGTATAAAATGCAAATTAAAATAATTTACATAAAATTTGAATGATAATCAACAATGATATATCCCAGTTACTTTTTATTCAATATTAATAACAATAAACCTTCAGAATGAATACAAAGCTCCAATGTTTGACAAAAACACAAAGTGTTATCAGCGTAGTTACGAAGGAAATACTTCGTTGTTTGGAGACAGGTTTCACCGAGCGGCTATTATGCACGAGACTTCATATTAGCCACAAAGTCAGGAAAATCTGTTCGTAAAATTACGTTATAATGACCAAATACAATGAAAAGTATTTTCCCAGTCTCACCTGTGAAAGGTAATCCCATGTGATCTTGTTTGGATGGTAAACCTGTTGGTACAGTTAAACGCAGCACATGAATGAGGCATCTTTATTCTCGGCTACTGTCTAGACGCTATACCAGAGACGGGTGAAGAATCTCCACTTTGCCACATCCAATATGGCGGCGAGGATGACGTATGATTCTACGCAGAAGGCGGCGTCTATGTTTATATGTCTATGACTTCACGGTTGGCGGGATTCTCGCAATGCGGTGTGCGCATGATCAAAAGTGGAACGAAGTCTCGCTACCACAAGATAACGCGCGATTTCATAAGACTCTTTACTGGCTGTCTGTGGTGTACAGTACGTTTGTAAATGTTATGCGCTCTTTGATCATCGTGGGAATTGATTATAGCTCAAAATAAATATTGAAGTTTTTTTAAAGAATCCATATAACTTTATTTATACGCCCGTATACTACGTTTATTGAATCAAATCCGTATAAAATACAGACATTCCATATAGGTTGACATGTATGTGCATGTCTTTGGGGGAAACCGGAGCACCCGAAGGAAACCCACGCGGACAACATGCAAACTCCACACAGAAAGGCCCTCGTCGGCCACGGGGATCGAACCCGGACCTTCTTGCTGTGAGGCGACAGCGCTAACCACTACACCACCGTGCCGCCAGCTATAAAGATGTTTGTTAGAATAATGAAGATATCAGTGCAACATTGTTGTTGTTGGTTTTTAATCCTCTGAGTATAACGTGGGATTTAAACCCGTCACTGTTGTAAGACAGCATCTTCTCTTGGTTTATTTATTTAATATCCATGCTCTCGTCACTTGATCGACAAATTCAGCTCAGCTTCCCTTCCTGCGACTTTCCTCCTGTAATTAATCGACATAACCCAATTCTGTCAATTAATCACGGATGACAGAGATGGCGTCAACACAGACAGCACAGCACTCACGGCAGAAGGACAGAAAGGGAAGGGAGGCAGTAAAGAAAGGATGAACAGATGAGAGGGAAGAGAGGGGCAAGAGAGCAGGAATAGAGGTAGGGAAAGCCAGATCAATGGAGAACAAGAGAGAATATAAGCGAGGAGTAGAGAAAGAAAAGAGAGAGAGAGTAAGAGAAAGAGAGCAAGCACGAAAGATAACACAAGGGAGAGGATGAGAGAAGGAATGATAAACAGAAACATGACAAGCACAGAGAGAAAGATGAAAGACAGAAGTGGAGAGAGTGAATGGAGATAGAGAGAGAAAATATTTTAACTTAAATGTAAAAAAAAATCCTTTTTATTGTTGTTGTCAAATATCTCCAATACCAAAGTCGTCTCGTTCTACAAGTTAGTAAAGAAAGAAAGAAAGAGAGCGTGAGAAAAAGTAAGAGACAGAGCAGCCAATGCAGACAAGATAACGAGGGAGCAAGGACAAGAAGAAAAGAGAGAGAGAAGATACAGCAAGTGAGAGGAGACAGTGAAAGAAAGAATGATGGAATGAGAGACAGAGCTCAGAGGCTGGAAGAGAGAGACAGAGGAAAAAGAGACATAGAAAGATATGGAAAGACAAAAAGAAAGACAGAGACAAAGATAGAGAGAAAGAAAGGGCACAAAGAAATAGAGACAGACAGACAGACAGAGATGCACAGAAAGAGAGATGGGAAAAAGTGAGATACAGAAAGACAAAGAAGCACACAGAGAGAGAGAGAGAGAATGAAAGAAAGACAGAAGTGGAGAAAGAGATAGAGCGATGGAATGAAAGCGAGCTCAGAGGGTGGAAGATAGAGACAGAGAAAAAAGAGACAAAGATATGGATAGACACAAAGAGAAAGACAGAGAGACAAACATGGAGAGAAAGAAAGGGCACAAAGAAAGAGAGACAGACCGGCAGAATACCTGTCAACTTTGAGGTTTGAAAAAAAGGGATATTTCCCAGATTTTAACCCTTCACCAAAAGTGGGTGTGTAGTTGAATGGGGGGCAATTTTCTATCTAGTATTTGTGATTTCCTGTACTCTGGTGCATGTTGGTGATAGCCAAGACCCAAACTCAATATGCTTATGGTTTATAGAGTGCATTTGTGAATAAACTATACATTTATTTTTATTTGCTTTCAGTGGTACCAGTTATTTCCCAAATTAAGGGCTAAAATACGTATCTTATGTTAAAATAAGAAAGGTCATTATATAACCAGTCAATAAATTCAATTCCATTGCAATTTATTATGGTTTTACCATAGTCATGGCCTCGGAACACTAGATAGATAGATAGATAGATAGATAGATAGATAGATAGATAGATAGATAGATAGATAGATAGATAGATAGATTAATAAAGAGATAAAGAGTAATATAAAATATTAAACCAAGAGTGATTTAAAATGGGTAAGTTTCAGATAGAAAATAAAATAGACAATGAGTGGATAAAACCGTTAATACACCAATTAGTTTACACTAGGCTATTTATGAGGTCTTAGCCAGGACATACTTAATGTAAACATGTGTAGCTTACCTTTGATTATTTGGGAGGCTTTCGTTTTCCCCATGGAAAATTTCTTTGCGATGGAAGAGTCTGGGAACATTCCAGCCACGCACTTGTTGAAATCATCAAAGAAAGAGAGGCTAATGTTTTTCTTAGCTATTAGCATCGCCATCTTCACCTCAGACCTAATCAGTGTTGCCAGATACTGCTGACGTTTTCCAGCCCAAAATATGTTCAAAACCCGCCAAAATGCACTTGAAACCACCCAATCTAGCAACACTGGACCTAATCACTTGCTCAGCCTCGCCTCCGGACGGAGTTCTGTAATTACTGATGCCTGAGAGGGCGGGGACGTGAATTCATGGCCCGACTTCCTGCTGTAAACTCCTGTCAGAGGCGCGTCATGAATTCTGGACCTACCGACTTTTTTATATTGTGAAAATACGGGATATTTTCGGGAAAATAAAAAAAAAAAAACGGGAAGACAGCGGGAAATAAGTCAAAATAAGGGATTTCCCGGGAAAAACGGCAGGGTTGACAGGTATGACCGGCAGAAAGATAGAGAAAGAGACGGACAGAAAGAGAGACAGGAAAAGTGAGCTACAGAAAGACAAAGAGGTGCAGACAGAGAGAGAGAAGATACAGCAAATGAAAGGAGAGAGTGAAAGAAAGACACAAGTGCTGAAAGAGATAGAGCGATGGAATGAAAGCGAGCTCAGAGGATGGAAGAGAGAGAGAAAAAAGAGATATAGAAAGATATGGACAGACATAAAAGAAAGACAGATAGACAAATATAGAGGGAAATAAAGGGCACAAAGAAATAGAGACAGACAGACAGACAGACAGAAAGATGGAGAAAGAGATGCACAGAAAGAGAGACAGGAAAAAGTGAGAGACAGAAAGACAGAGAGAGAGAGTAGATGCAGAAAACTAGAACAAGGGAGAGACTGGAAAAGAAAAAAAGTGGAGTTTGGACGAGATGTGTACTCTACACACACACACACAGAAAGAGAGAGAGAGACACGTAGGAGGGACAAGACAGCACTGTGGCAGCGCGTGCGGTGGTTAAACCACACACGCGCTCTGTCTCTTATACAGAGTGCACTCTCTCTCTCTCTCTCTCTCTGTCTCTGTCTCTCTCTCTCGCTCTCACTCACACACACACACACACTCTTGCGCGTGCTGAGAGCATGGAGCGTCCGTCGGCGTCTCCAGCACGCGACCAAGGCGGAGAGCTGTGCATCTAACGGATTATGGAGAGCCGCATGTTTCTGGGTAAGTGAGAACACACACACACACACACACACACACACACACACACACACATGCTTGCGCTGTCCATCAGTGGAAATCTGAAGATTTGTGGACTTGCAAGATGATTCTTATTTCCATTTTAAAAAAATGATTAATGAATTACTTTATGAAAATATTTTGATTCATTTGTCCTTATCAAGAACCAAGTCCAAGGGATAAAAAGAAAAGGGCTACAAACCAAAACAAATGTGGTCCACCAGCCAAAACATGTCTGGAGTCTGAAGTTTGCTTGTTTCATTTTCAAGCTCACGTTCCTTTCAAGTTAAAGGAAGTGTACAGACTTCAATTTAGCCTTACAAACTTGTTTCTCAGCCCTGTCCCTGACACTGTTCTCGAGAAAAACCTTGAACACACCAGGACATCACTTTATTCCTCAGCACATGAGCACTAGGGGGTGTGGCTTTCTGAAAGTTGGAAGGCGGAGTTACACTAAAAGCAATTTTTGTATAGTTGGTCCATTTTGATCATTGACAGTCCACACCCACATATCATACCGGGGAGGGTGAAGGATGATTAACACTGCTCCCCCGAGACACGTAAAGCCGACCGAGCGCGTGTTTATCATACTGCGTCACGCAGTTTGAGAAAAGCTCTATCTGCCCTCTTACACATACCTGAGCTGGCAGATGACCATGATTGGAGAGTGGATTTGGACTCACAATCTTTTGATGATGCGGCAAAACATTTCTGTTTATTTTTACCTCCGCCACCTTTGTTGGAGGACGCCATGTTTTTGCTGCCATTTGTTTGTTTGTTTGCTTTTGTTTCTACTTTTCCCAATGGAGCTCAGAAAGTAGTGAATGGATTTGGATGAAATTCTGAGGAAAGGTGATCCATGGGCCAAGGAACAATTGATTTGATTTTGACGCAAATCCGGTATGTAATGTATGTGGATCCAGGATTTTTTGTTGGATATGTGAATATTCTAAAACGTGGCTTGGTGGAGGTATGAACTCTATTGAGTGCCCTTCGAGCTATTTCATTATTTTACAGTCCTTTGAATTTTATTATTATTTTTAAAATGGGCGGCACGGTGGTGTAGTGGTTAGCGCTGTCGCCTCACAGCAAGAAGGTCCGGGTTCGAGCCTCGTGGCCAGCGAGGGCCTTTCTGTGTGGAGTTTGCATGTTCTCCCCGTGTCCGCGTGGGTTTCCTCCGGGTGCTCCGTTTTCCCCCACAGTCCAAAGACATGCAGGTTAGGTTAACTGGTGGCTCTAAATTGACCGTAGGTGTGAATGTGAGTGTGAATGGTTGTCTATGTGTCAGCCCTGTGATGACCTGGCGACTTGTCCAGGGTGTACCCCGCCTTTCGCCCGTAGTCAGCTGGGATAGGCTCCAGCTTGCCTGTGACCCTGTAGAACAGGATAACGAGATGAGATTTTTAAAATGTTATTTATTTTTTTATATACTTAATTTTATTTTATATTTGTGCGCTCTTTATCTCTTTATGTTTATTTTTGGACTAATATTTTCTTCATATTTTTACTCCATCTTTTATTTCATTCTTGTAAATCCTATTACAAGATTTTACCATCTAATATTTACTACTTGTTTTTTACAGCACTAATTATTATTATTATTATTATTATTATTATTATTATTCATGGACGTCATGACTCCATGCCAATAATAATAATAATAATAATAATAATAAAGTTTAATTTATATAGCGCCTCTCTCATACCCAAGGCCACTTTACAATTATAAGGAAAGGAGAAAAAAAAAGTCCGCCAAAAGAAGGTTAGGATGTCATTCCAGTGGTGTAGCAGCCACAGTCCCACCAAAAGGCGCACGAAAACAAGTCCCATACCGCCTGCACAGCCGCCGCGCCGCCAGCGGGCAACACCGCCTGGAGCACTGTGCCATGGATCCACAAAGCGAGCACAGAAGCACCGGCACACAGATCGCTGGTATGTCCCAAACCACCTGCACAGTCACCGTGACACCACCGAGCAACATCATTCAGAACACCACACCGAGTACAGAAGCACCACCGCACAGAGCGCTGGACAACCCTGATGTTAAAAAGAGCAACAAGCTCAGTGCAGTCCATAGAGAGGAGCACAGACATCACCCACGGCGCACCAAAGCCTGAAAGGAAACCAACGCCCAAAACTGGGTCGGGAGCTACACCACAACTGGCAGACAAAGCACTCACACAAAAACAAACAAACAAACAAACAAACAAAAAAGAAAAACAAAAGGGAAAATAAAATAAAAAGCTCCGGTGAGAAGCAGCAGCCAGAATGCACACGGCGTACTCTCAGCTGGAAACGGAAAACCTTCCCTTCTCTAGAAATGAAGCCAAATTTCCTTCACCATGTTCAGGGCTTTCCCCAGAAAAAAAAATATATCAGAGCGGTGCTACTGATGTGGAGCCCATCCTGTAAGGGCTGGCTGCTGGGGGGTCTGGGGGCATGCTCCCCTGGAAAATTTTGAAATTAGAGACTTCAGATGGTGCATTCTGTTGGCATCTAGGGCTGATTTAGGCACAATTCAACATTATTAAATTTGCTATTTTTTCCCTTGACAAATATGCAAGGGGCAAAATTTAAAGGGCAAAATTAGATTTGAAATGAAAACACTGGAAACAGTCAATTCAGAGAAATATTTATTTTTATTGCACAACAAAAAATGCATAACATTGAACAACATAGCATGCCTCTTCATTTTCCAATTCCAGGATGCCAGGAACAGAATCAAGGTCAAATCACACAACAGCGCTATCTAGAGACCAGTGCCTAGAACATGGTTTTATGTAGGGTTACGAATGGCAGTCAGTGCACGCAGTGAAACCCTTTATTTTCACTTCTGGGTTGAGAACCAGGATAATCTAGACCTATACATTACAATATCTTCCTATTTCTATAGTTATTAGTCATTTTCAGAGGGGAATAGGAGATATTTAGGCACAGAAAATACTCTGTATTGTTCAATTTACAGTATTGATTTTTTTTTTTTGGTGTACAAGTCACAGCGTGGGGCTGATGTCACACAGTGGGGCGGAGCACTGCGTATCCTTGCTTTGGGGAAAGCCATGACGTTGTTAAATTTGGAGCCAGGGTCTGCGTAGTTGGGATGTGAGTTGAAGTTAGGTACATCTCCTCATTTGGTAGGCCCCGCCCTCTTCTCCCAATACTAAGGATGTCCAGCGCATCGCAGAGGCTGTCAATCACTTCATTCTCAAGTGTGTCCATGTCTTCTTAGGATATAGTACAATCCCGATTCCAAAAAAGTTGGGACAAAGTACAAATTGTAAATAAAAATGGAACGCAATGATGTGGAAGTTTCAAAATTTCATATTTTATTCAGAATAGAACATAGATGACATATCAAATGTTTAAACTGAGAAAATGTATCATTTAAAGAGAAAAATTAGGTGATTTTAAATTTCATGACAACAACACATCTCAAAAAAGTTGGGACAAGGCCATGTTTACCACTGTGAGACATCCCCTTTTCTCTTTACAACAGTCTGTAAACGTCTGGGGACTGAGGAGACAAGTTGCTCAAGTTTAGGGATAGGAATGTTAACCCATTCTTGTCTAATGTAGGATTCTAGTTGCTCAACTGTTTTAGGTCTTTTTTGTCATATCTTCTGTTTTATGATGCGCCAAATGTTTTCTATGGGTGAAAGATCTGGACTGCAGGCTGGCCAGTTCCATACCCGGACCCTTCTTCTACGCAGCCATGATGCTGTAATTGATGCAGTATGTGGTTTGGCATTGTCATGTTGGAAAATGCAAGGTCTTCCCTGAAAGAGACGTCGTCTGGATGGGAGCATATGTTGCTCTAGAACCTGGATATACCTTTCAGCATTGATGGTGTCTTTCCAGATGTGTAAGCTGCCCATGCCACACGCACTAATGCAACCCCATACCATCAGAGATGCAGGCTTCTGAACTGAGTGCCGATAACAACTTGGGTCGTCCTTCTCCTCTTTAGTCCGAATGACATGGCGTCCCTGATTTCCATAAAGAACTTCAAATTTTGATTCGTCTGACCACAGAACAGTTTTCCACTTTGCCACAGTCCATTTTAAATGAGCCTTGGCCCAGAAAAGACGTCTGCGCTTTTGGATCGTGTTTAGATATGGCTTCTTCTTTGAACTACAGAGTTTTAGCTGGCAACGGCGGATGGCACGGTGAATTGTGTTCACAGATAATGTTCTCTGGAAATATTCCTGAGCCCATTTTGTGATTTCCAATACAGAAGCATGCCTGTATGTGATGCAGTGCCGTCTAAGGGCCCAAAGATCACGGGCACCCAGTATGGTTTTCCGGCCTTGACCCTTACGCACAGAGATTCTTCCAGATTCTCTGAATCTTTTGATGATATTATGCACTGTAGATGATGATATGTTCAAACTCTTTGCAATTTTACACTGTCAAACTCCTTTCTGATATTGCTCCACTATTTGTCGGCGCAGAATTAGGGGGATTGGTGATCCTCTTCCCATCTTTACTTCTGAGAGCCGCTGCCACCCCAAGATGCTCTTTTTATACCCAGTCATGTTAATGACCTATTGCCAATTGACCTAATGAGTTGCAATTTGCTCCTCCAGCTGTTCCTTTTTTGTACCTTTAACTTTTCCAGCCTCTTATTGCCCCTGCCCCAACTTTTTTTGAGATGTGTTACTGTCATGAAATTTCAAATGAGCCAATATTTGGCATGAAATTTCAAAATGTCTCACTTTCGACATTTGATATGTTGTCTATGTTCTATTGTGAATACAATATCAGTTTTTGAGGTTTGTAAATCATTGCATTCCGTTTTTATTTACAGTTTGTACTTTGTCCCAACTTTTTTGGAATCGGGGTTGTAGAATAATGTTCTCATCTCATGTCATTATCTCTAGCCGCTTTATCCTTCTACAGGGTCGCAGGCAAGCTGGAGCCTATCCCAGCTGACTACGGGCGAAAGGCGGGGTACACCCTGGACAAGTCGCCAGGTCATCACAGGGCTGACACATAGACACAGACAACCATTCACACTCACATTCACACCTACGCTCAATTTAGAGTCACCAGTTAACCTAACCTGCATGTCTTTGGACTGTGGGGGAAACCGGAGCACCCGGAGGAAACCCACGCGGACACGGGGAGAACATGCAAACTCCACACAGAAAGGCCCTCGCCGGCCCCGGGGCTCGAACCCAGGACCTTCTTGCTGTGAGGCGACAGCGCTAACCACTACACCACCGTGCCGCCTAGAATAATGTTTTAAAAACTAATTTCAAAATAAAAAATATGTGCAGATATCAGAACAGGAAAATCTAACTGTTTGAATGAGGCACTGGAAATGGAAGGACATTTTAGATGTGAAAAGTGACATAGAAAAGAGGCTATTTTGTCATTGAAACACATGGAGATGGGTGGGGCTACACGTTATACCACAGCCAGCCAGCAGGGGCGCTAGACCTTCAATTTTTAAAGACATTACACTGTCCATGTTTTTTACAGTTATTAATCCAGCCTAGCTGATTTATAGTCAGTGCCTGTTAGCGTATGTTGTCAGTATCTTGCTAACATTATAACGTATGGAGCCTTTCGGAAGCCTGTTACAAAACATTTCCTTTAAAGTTCCTGTGTAGCTGATGCATCAAGATAGCTGCCTTGTGTTTAGGCCACATCCATAATTCCAGTTTGAATATCTAAATATTTCATTTATGTTAAAGGAGAACTGAAGGCAAATTTTTTTATCAAAATTCTATTTCTCTCATTTTATTAAATAGAGGAATGCATTTTTGATCGCTATTTTGTCACTGTTATAGCAAGTTATGAGTGTTTGAAAAATGCTCTGTAATATATCAGTCCATATGTCAAAGCAATGGCTGTAAAAGAGATGCGTTGAGACCTGTGCGAGACATCGTAGGACGGAAGTAAAACGTACAGCGGAAATCAAAGTCACCAACATCTGCCAACGTTGTCAAAAGACGCGCGCGCCCTCTTTCGAACGCTGACGTAATCAAGTCGGAAGTTTTGTTTGTTTTGATAGCAATCAGGAAAGTTTGAAAAAAGTCGGCAGTAATCGTCATTTAAACTTGTTTTTGTGGAATATTTAGTTCGGAAAGCAGTTTTCAAAATGGCGGGACTGACACCTGGCTGACACTTGACGTTTCGAAGTCTCGCACAAGTCTCGTGAAGATCGCGCGGATAAGCGACGCCTACCGTGGACCAAACGAACTAAATTCAACATGGCTAAAAACCGAATAGGCCGATAAGTATCATATTTAATTGCAATTAGTTGCCAATACGAGTCACAATATAAGGTTACTAAAATCGAAAACATGACTGAATAACACGTTAATTAAGAAATAAAGCAAGTTTAAAAATGACTTCAGTTCTCCTTTAATTAATTCTTGAAAATTCAAATTTTCAAGTAAGAGGAACAGGTATTTATCAATAAACGCTTAAATCTGTATAAAAATACAGTACTTGTTTTTCAGAAGAATAATAGGCTGTTTTATTGTGTTACCAAATTCATAAGGCGTTCTCTCATATCTGTCGGTGAACGTTCTGAGAACATGAAGTGAATGTTTACATAATCATAATTAAAAAACACCCAGAATGTTCCTTGTGCATTTTGTAGAACATGTTTATAGCCATACAAATTTCTATCCACATTGTACATTGAACATTCTGAAAAATAACATTTCAATAACCTAAAAATAACATTGTGGAAACATTGGGTATTATACTATCCACATTCACTGGATATGAGCAATCGCTCGTTCTGACTGGCTACTCTACTATTAGGATATCAGCTCATATACCATGAGTAGAGAAAAACAAAATGGTGGAGCGTGTTGCTGAACCAACCGAGGATGAAATAAAAACTCTACTCGAAAACAAAACCCCCCCAAAATAATAAAAGAAACAACAAAATATAGAATGAAAGAATTTCCTCGTAAGAATGTATCTTTTTAAAATTATTTTTCAAGAATTATTATTGTCGCATTTTTCACAAACTGCTCCTGTCATTTCGCCGGTTTGTTTACATTCTAAGCGGAAATGATTTTGTCGGATTTTGCCGCTTTATCCTGTTCTACAGGGTCGCAGGCAAGCTGGAGCCTATCCCAACTGACTACGGGCGAAAGGCGGGGTACACCCTGGACAAGTCACCAGGTCATCACAGGGCTGACACATAGACACAGACAACCATTCACACTCACATTCACACCTACGCTCAATTTAGAGTCACCAGTTAACCTAACCTGCATGTCTTTGGACTGTGAGGGAAACCGGAGCACCCGGAGGAAACCCACGCGGACACGGGGAGAACATGCAAACTCCGCACAGAAAGGCCCTCGCCGGCCACGGGGATCGAACCCGGACCCTCTTGCTGTGAGGCAACAGCGCTAACCACTACACCATCGTGCCGCCCTCCAGTGAATGTGGATAGAATAAAACAGTTATTCCACTCAATCTTGTCGTACATGGATTATAGACAACTCGGTGCTACGCGCCTCATCGGCTATCAGCTCATGTACGACTTGATTTTGTGGAATAACTGTTAAATGTTCTTGGAACGGAATAGTTAGCCTGGATTAATTGTTCAAGTTCAACGGTGGGCGGCACGGTGGTGTAGTGGTTAGCGCTGTCGCCTCACAGCAAGAAGGTCCGGGTTCGAGCCCCGTGGCCGGCGAGGGCCTTTCTGTGTGGAGTTTGCATGTTCTCCCCGTGTCCGCGTGGGTTTCCTCCGGGTGCTCCGGTTTCCCCCACAGTCCAAAGACATGCAGGTTAGGTTAACTGGTGACTCTAAATTGACCGTAGGTGTGAATGTGAGTGTGAATGGTTGTCTGTGTCTATGTGTCAGCCCTGTGATGACCTGGCGACTTGTCCAGGGTGTACCCCGCCTTTCGCCCGTAGTCAGCTGGGAAAGGCTCCAGCTTGCCTGCGACCCTGTAGAAGGATAAAGCGGCTAGAGATGAATGAGAAGTTTAATGGTTGTAGGTTTGAATTTCTGTTATCTCATCTCATTATCTGTAGCCGCTTTATCCTTCTACAGGGTCGCAGGCAAGCTGGAGCCTATCCCAGCTGACTCCGGGCGAAAGGCAGGGTACACCCTGGACAAGTCACCAGGTCATCACAGGGCTGACACATAGACACAGACAACCATTCACACTCACATTCACACCTACGCTCAATTTAGAGTCACCAGTTAACCTAACCTGCATGTCTTTGGACTGTGGGGGAAACCGGAGCACCCGGAGGAAACCCACGCGGACACGGAGAGAACATGCAAACTCCGCACAGAAAGGCCCTCGCCGGCCCCGGGGCTCGAACCCAGGACCTTCTTGCTGTGAGGCGACAGCGCTGACTACTACACCACCGTGACGCCGAATTTCTGTTATATAATGTTAAATTTATATATGTATCAACAGACCTCAACAACAACCCTTAAAATTTGTATTGTTATTATATGTGAGTTTTGAATAAATACATTCACCAAGCACTTTAATCGCAACTTGTTCTTGATTCTAAGCTCCCTGTTCTTGGCTGCAGGAGTGGAACCCAGTGTGGTCTTCTGTTCTGCTGTTGCATGCTGAGATGCTTTTCTGCTCACCACGGTTGTAAAGAGTGATTATATAAGTTACTATATCCTTCCTGGCAAAAAAGCTCGAACCAATCTGGCCGTTTTCCTCTGACCGCCCTCTCTTATCAACAAGGCGTTTGTTTCCACCCACAGAACTGTCACTCACTCACTCATTCACTCACTCACTCACTCAGTATTTGTTTTTCGCACCATTCTATCTGCATAAACTCTCGAGACTGTTGTATGTGAAAACGCCAGGAGGAGATCAGCAGTTTCTGAAATACTCAAACCAAAAATACTCATCTGGCTCAAACCAACACCCATGCAGCAGTGAAAGAAAGTCACACTTTGAGCTCACAATTTTTCCCATTCTGATGTTTGAATATTGTGAACATTACTGTAACTGAAGCTCTTGATTTGTATCTGTCTGATTTGATGCATCGTGCTGCCGTCAAGGGATCGGCTGACTAGAGAGCGGCATAAAACAGCGGGTGGATGTATGCGTGTTCCTAATAAAGTGACCAGTGAGTGTACATGAGCTTATTCGTGGCTCTTTTCTCAGTACAGTGAAACGTGTTGATTGTTTTTTTTCAGTAATCACATACATGCAACAGATACAGCACATAAAGATTAATAAGTTGAAAAACGCTCAAGTATTTCTTTAACACAGGCGTCGTCGAAAGAAAAATCCTGCCCGACTACATATTAGTTGCTGATATCGATATCTTAGGAAATTCACAATGTTTAGTAAACACTCTTTAAACAGCTGTACTTCCATGAATATGTTGGATTGTGTTTTGTAACGTGCACGCGTTCCATGTACCCCCTCCCTTCACTGTTATAGTTCAAAACAAAACAAAACAAAAAAAATGCCTGCAGGCCATTAAAAATAATCCTGTACAAGAAATGATCCGTGCAGAAATGATCTCATGCTGCAAGTGCGATCGTCTTATCTGGATCAGCGCTTAGGGCTGGGAGCGCAGTTACGGGCCGAGGCGTGTATGAACCGGCTCCCTGTGGGATTTTGTGGTTGATGCTAATGGTGTTTAAACGTAGTCGTGGTTTTCCTCTGATTACTAAGCACAGAGCATAGAGTAAAGCGAACACCTGCAGTGCGAGCTATGAAGTGCTCATCTCTTGTGTGTTGAATCCGAAATGAGACGGATGTCGCCAGGTTCGAAGAGTTTTTTTTAAAATGGGTTTTATGTAGTAGTTACTCACAGGAAAATATAATACTGTGGCTTGTTTTTCATGTTTAAGTGGTGGGATTGGGATGGGGATGCGTCGTTTGCCATGACCTAATGGTTAGAGAAGCAGCTTTGGGACCAAAAAGTTGCCAGTTCGATTCCCTTGACCAGCAGAAATGGCTGAAGTGCCTTTGAGCAAGGCACCTAACCCCTTACTGCTCCCCAGGCTGTTCTGGGTATGTTATGGGTCGCTCTGGATAAGAGCGTCTGCTTAATACATTCACCAGCCCCTATCAGGTTTGTGCTGGTGAATGCACGATCGCTATGCAACAAGACTTTCATCCTAAACGATTTTTTCAAGACGCACCAGCTGGATTTGTTGTGTATTACAGAAACCTGGTTGAGCCCTGGGAATCTGAGCCCCCTGACAGAACTTTTACCACCCGACTGTTCATTCTTCAACGCACCGAGAACTTCGGGGCGTGGTGGTGGTTTGGCTTCTGTTTTTAAAAACTCCTTGAAATGTAAGCAGCTGCAGTTGGCACAGCACGCTAGTTTTGAAATTAATGCCTTTGAACTTATCTCCTCGCAACCATGTCTATGCGCTGTGATCTACCGCCCCCCCCAAATATAATAAGGACTTCATACTGGACTTCTCACAGTTTTTGTCCGGGGTCATGACCAAATATGATCGTGTGTTGTTAATGGGTGATTTCAACATCCATGTTTGCTGTCCGTCCAAACCACTGTCAACTGATTTTTTAAATCTTATTGACTCTTTTAATCTCGCTCAATCAGTGACTGGCCCTACCCAAATACACGGCCACACGTTAGATTTGGTGTTATCCTTTTGGCTCCCTGTGCAAAAGCTGAATATTCTCGACGCAGTTTTCTCAGATCACATGCCGATATGTTTTGAAACCACAGTCACAAATGTGCCAAGTGCGGGCGCCCCCGCGAGTCGCCGCCGCATTATTAGCTCTACCACAGCTCCCCGTTTCTCTGCTGCTTTCTCTGCGGCTGGGCCCCGCGACCCGGCTGCTTGCGGTGATGTTGAACACTTGACCTCTTTCTTTCACTCGACGTGTAGCTCCATCCTGGACTCCATTGCGCCTTTCAAATCCTGGCGCCCTAAAACTAAGCAACAACCTTGGCTGACAGACGTTTCCCGCGCTGTCAGACGAGAGTGCAGGAGGGCGGAGCGCAGGTGGAAGAAAGACAGACTGCATGTGTCACTCGAAATTCTGAAAGAATCCTGGGCAAAATACCAGAAAACTGTCAAAACCGAGAAAAACAACTATTTTTCAGACATTGTCCAGCGAAATTGTGACAAACCCCGCATTCTGTTTAGCACCATTAACAGTGCGCTTAACCCCAAACTGCATTTAGCTCTGGACACCTTTGTAAATGCTGACCAGTTTTTAAATTTCTTTGTCTCAAAAGTTACTAACATCAGAGCTACTATTGCCCCTCCTTCCTTTGACCCCTCCATCAAAATTACATCCACTGCCACTTTGAATCAATTTGAACCAGTATCTCTGGCTAACTTAACCAAAACTATTGGCCAAATGAAAGCCTCTTCTGGTCAAACAGATGTATTACCCTCTTCTCTTCTTAAGCAAACACTTGAGTCCACAGGCCCTAGCATCTTGAACATCATGAACTGTAGCCTAACCTCAAGTTGTGTTCCACAATCTTTTAAGCATGCAGTTGTACAGCCACTAATCAAAAAACCTAACTTAGACACCACAATTCTTTCAAACTACAGACCCATCTCCAAGCTTCAATTTTTATCCAAGGTCCTTGAAAAACTGGTACTCCAGCAACTGCAATCCTTTCTTGACACCTATGGCATCCTGGAACCTCTTCAGTCGGGTTTTAAAGCACTACACAGTACAGAATCAGCGTTACTCAAGGTTTTTAATGATCTTTTATTAGCTACAGACTCTGGTCACCCTGCGATTTTAATTCTACTTGATCTCACTGCTGCTTTTGATACTGTTGATCACAACATTTTAATTTCACGTCTAGAACATTGTGTTGGCATCAGAGACGCCGCCCTTCAATGGTTCAGATCCTTCCTTTCGAATAGAAGTTTTTCTATTTGCTTGGGAGACTCATTGTCCTCCTCTGCACATCTCTCCTGTGGTGTCCTGCAAGGTTCCATTCTTTCCCCTTTACTCTTTTCCTTGTATATGCTCCCCCTTGGCTCTATTTTTAGAAAATACAATGTTTCCTTTCACTGCTATGCCGATGACACACAAATATATATGCCCTTAAGTCACAATGACCCCCACTCTTTCAAACATCTGCTAAACTGCCTGGAAGATATTAAAGCCTGGATGGCCCTAAATTTTTTAAATTTTAATGAGAGCAAAACTGAAATTCTAGTATTTCAGCCTAGCGCTTCCCGTGGCCGACACATTGACCTTGGCCCTCTTGGACCCTACGAGAAAGGTACTGCAAAAAACCTTGGTGTGTACTTAGATCCCCTCTTTAAAATGGAAAAACAAATAAGTATGGTTGTTAGATCTAGCTTTTATCAATTACGGCTTTTATCTAAGGTTAAACCTTTTTTATCTTTTAAAAATTTCGAAATGGTCATCCATGCATTTGTCTCCTCACGCCTGGACTATGGTAATGCTTTGTATGCTGGCATAAGCGCTACTGCCCTCTCACGCCTACAACTAGTTCAAAATGCTGCAGCCCGCCTTCTTACCAAAACAAGAAGGCGTGAGCATATTACACCGGTGCTGGCTGCCCTCCACTGGCTCCCTATACAGTATAGCAGTGGTTCTCAACCGGGGGGGCGCACCCCCCTGGTGGGGCGCGGAGGTACTCCAGGGGGGTCGCGAGTAGGCTTCATGTATGGAGGAAAAAAAAAATCTGGGGCTAACAGGCTATAGTAGCTAAGCAGATGCAACACATTTACCCATGTCAAAATGCAGGACATTGGACTATTACATACAAATCAATACTATTATAAAATCTATCATCAATCTATCATAAAATCTTGTGTGTAGGTTATTTTAAGCCCGTGACGCGAACATGACGCAACGTCACGTGAGTGAGTCTGCATACCGTGGCCACCATGTGAGTGCTTGCCACACACACACTAGTCTGGTTTCTTGCCGAGTTAACTCGTGCCGACTCTCGCTAGTCTGCTATCATCAATCCATCGATACAGCGCAAAACCCAAACAGTCTTTTTAAAGACTACTACCCCACACTGTATTTTTGCTTTCCCCATTTCAGCTCTACCCAAATAATTTGTTGTTTTTGTTGTTTTCTTACGGCTAGTCTACTATGGATAATGCTACTACTGCTGCTACTGCTACTACTACTACTACTACTACTACTACTACTACTACTACTAATAATAATAATAATCTAGCCCAGGGCTATCTATCTATCTATCTATCTATCTATCTATCTATCTATCTATCTATCTATCTATCTATCTATCTATCTATCTATCTATCTATCTATCTATCTATCGGTCGATATAAGGTGCTGTAGGTCGGGTGGCGTCACTGCGGGTGAGTGTGTTTGGGGCGGGGCGAAAAGAGGGGCCCCCAACTGCAATGGGGTTTCCAACTGCAAACCCCAACTGGCTTTGGTGGGGCCCAGGTTGCAAAAGGTTGAGAACCCCTGCAGTATAGAATACATTTTAAGATTCTTTTATTTGTTTTTAAATCTTTACACGGGTTGGCACCATCCTACCTGGCTGATCTTTTAAAAATTCACACTCCCGCCAGAGCACTGAGGTCAGCTGACCAACTACTACTAGATGTGCCCCCCTCCAGACTAAAGAGTAGAGGGGACAGGGCCTTTGCTGTCATTGGCCCTAAACTCTGGAATGAGCTCCCTCTTCACATCCGCCTGGCCCCCTCCTTGTCTGATTTTAAAACCTACCTTAAAACACATTTCTATGCACAGGCTTTTAACTCTATAAGACCTTAGTCTCGTCTGTTTTAATATACCTAGGGCTTTTGAGGTTTTATTTTATCTATCTATCTATCTATCTATCTATCTATCTATCTATCTATCTATCTATCTATCTATCTATCTATCTATCTATCTATCTATCTATCTATCTATCTATCTATCTATCTATGTCTGAAATCCCGCTTTTAACCCATCTTTTATTGGCAAAATTGTCACTTTGTTTTATTCTTTTAATATATTTATATTCCATCTACTGTAAATAGCCCCCCTCTTGTGCTGGTATTTTATTATTGTTCTCCTATGTGTTTTATGGTTGTTCTCAAGTCCTGTGTGTCTTTCAAGTCTTGCGTGTTTAGGGCCTTTTGTCAGCACTTTGGTCAACTGCCTTGTTGTTGTTTTTTAAAGTGCTTTATAAATAAACTTTGACTTGACTTGACTTGACTTGACTTGACTTAATACCATTAATGCAATGTAATGTTCGCAAATGAGCCAACTCTGATTCTCAGAGGTGGACAGTAAACGAAGTACATTTACTTAAGTACACTTTTTGAGTATCTGTACTTTACTTGAGTATTTTTTTTTGGCAATTTGCACTACCGTTCAAAAGTTTAGGGTCACTTTGAAATTTCCTTATTTTTGAAAGAAAAGCACTGTTCTTTTCAGTGAAGATCACTTTAAAGGGGTACCAAATAAAATATATACAGTTGCTGATGTGACAAAGTAACGTATTCTTAAGTATTCTATCAAATTTATATACTAGAAAACAACGAAATATCTTGGTAATTGTAAATATAATACTTTATACGTTAAACCGCACAAGAGTCGCCATTTTTAAAAGACCGTGACGTCAGCGCTACCCACTGCACTAGCGGAACTCTCCGAAATAGAGGAGATAAGCGTGTAATCAGGGGTGTAGTGGGCGTGGTACGCGGGGGTACGCCGTCCACCCACTTCTCCCGAGGTGAGATTAAAAAAAAAACCTGTCATTCAATGGCCTGAGTTTATACGCTCTACAGTAAGTGACACGTGCCTTTGTGCTCATCATCAATGCCCCCCCCAATCGAACGTTACGTCAAACGTAGCGACGCAAAGTAGAATGCATTCTAAACGCAGCCGAGATATTAGAATTATGTAAACGGTTGACTCCGCCATTTTAATGGCTGCATGTCATGTATTTTGTATACGAAGGTGCCTCAATCGCGCCAGACTAAATGCTTGATTTATTCGATTGGTGCCTTTTATAATAAATTTCAGCCCATTGCTGGTTTGTATGCGATGTGAGTGAGTGACGTGACTTTTTTTGAACTTCTGGACACATGCTGTAGCTGTTGCCACGGCAGTAAGTAGGCTAGTAAAAATATCGAATTCCGAATGCAGCTCGGCTCAAATGAACATGAATCGAACATGAACAAAGGTGTTTGTGTATCATAATTTCCAATATTTTGGCTTCACGCCTGATAGTCCATGTTAAACCTATGCAAGGTTTATGTTGAGTTCCAGCAGCAGAGTGGTGCTGTCTACGACGATGCATTCGGAAGGTGAAGGCGAATTTGTTCCTCTTTAGCCATTTCGGCATATTTATTGGAGACAAAATAAACCGTGGCTTTTCGCCATAACAGTCGGGCTGTACTGACAAACACGAATGAAAATTGCACACATAAAAATGTCTGAAAAAAAGTGTCTTCTTGTGCCCTCTTGTGTTGTTAAAAGAATGTAACATTTATACAAATCATTCGTACCAAACATAGGCGACCAAACAAAGGCTACCGCTTCTGACATGATATCAAATCGATGATGTCACGAATCGCGTACCCCCACTTTAAAAATCTCCACTACACCACTGCGTGTAATCATGGCGTCGGGCGCATCAAGTGAAAGTGACAGCTCTGTCGAATCATACGAAGAGATCCCGCAAGACACACTGCAAGCAGGCTATGGCTTAGAAGGGTACCACTTTGAACCTAGGAGAGGTACTCTCGACTCCGGTGATGAAATAAGAGAAGAAAGCTCGGATGACGGCGAGGATGAGACTGATGCTGACCATGGGCATGGCGAGCGTGGGGCAGAGTGTCTGCGTGCAGGTGACACGGCGTGGTGCTCGTGCGGAAAATGTAACGTAAAGTTGCTCACGAGTCCAGCAGAATTTATTTGCTGCAATGAGATAGGTGCCACCCGTGGACTTGCGAAATCGTCAGGTATTTCACACGTGCTATTCCCAACCTCAATGAGCCAACACAACTGGGCACATACATACGTCATGAGTGTTACGCAGAGAAAATGAACGTGCATTCTGATTGGATAAAATGAATATCATGGCGGGCTGTTCAAACTGCGGAAATAGTTTGCTCGAGCTACTTTCAAAACACTATAACTTTCCAACCTTAGAACAAAAAACTTTTGTAAGTCTTGAATAAGGTTCGTTAATGTGTGTTTTATTGTTATATTTACTCTATATATTGCCCTCTATTCCCCTTTAAACTAATCAGAAATCCACTCTATACATTGCTAATGTGGTAAATGACTATTCTAGCTGCAGATGTCTGGTTTTTGGTGCAATATCTCCATAGGTGTATAGAGGCCCATTTCCAGCAACTCTCACTCCAGTGTTCTAATGGTACAATGTGTTTGCTCGTTGCCTCAGAAGGCTAATGGATGATTAGAAAACCCTTGTACAATCATGTTAGCACAGCTGAAAACAGTTTAGCTCTTTAGGCAGCTGGGCCATAGAAGGTTCACGCTGCACGCTGCATGCTGCACACTACACGCTACACGCGTGTAAAGAAAAGTGGACAAACGTAGCATGACTTGCTCTGGGCCATAGAACGGCGTTCACGTTGCACGCTGCACACTTCACGCGTGAAGCGAGAAATGAACATGCACACTTTTTTCTAGGCGTGAAGATGGAAATTCCAGTCAATGCATGCGGTCACCGCCGCGCCAGCCAATCAGAACGGGTCTAGGGAGATAACTCTATGCTTTCAGGGGAAAACTTCAGAAAAAATATAATTGAATGGTATAATTGAAAAATACTTCTTCATCGGGATTGTCAAGCAGATTATAGAATGTTCGGTGAAATTCACCACGGGTTTCTCTCAGAAGGAAGTGTTCTCGGCTCCAAATTCTGTTCCTTCTTCTCTTCCTCTGTCTCAGTAAAAGCAGAATGAGGCAATCGTCGTCATCCGAAGAGTCCATATTGTTGGTTACTCGGTCAAAGTAGAACAGACGCAACACGTGAACATCCAAGCATGAAGTTTAATGGCCCAGGGTCCGGTTCTTCACGTGAACGTGTAGCGTGTAGCGTGCAGCATGCAGCGTGCAGCGTGAACCTTCTATGGCCCAGCTGCCTTAGAGAAGCTATAAAACTGACCTTCCTTTGAGCAGATTGAGTTTCTGGAGCATCACATTTGTGGGGTCGATTAAATGCTCAAAATGGCCAGAAAAATGTCTCGACTATATTTTCTATTCATTTTACAACTTATGGTGGTAAATAAAAGGGTGACTTTTCATGGAAAACACAAAATTGTCTGGGTGACCCCAAACTTTTGAACGGTAGCGTATGACTTTAACTTCACTACATTCGAAAGACAAATATCATACTTTTCGCTCTACTACATTTCTATCAAAGGTCCTCGTTACTCGTTACTATGAAGCAGCTTTGAAAGTGGATGTTTTTTTTTTCTAAAACGTAATTGTTTTTTTCGCAAGTGACACTGAGACAGTCTATCAGTAATCACTAGGGTTACACCACATCCACAGACTGTATAAAATCAAGTTCAATGATTTCTCAGCGGCGTTATTTGAACACAACCGGTTGGTGGCAGAATGGAAGGAGATGGTTCTTCTGGAGCATGCACACACCTATGGCTATAGCTAGAACCTATGTTTGAGTTTTCTGACAGGATTAAAGATTCATTTTGTTTTAAACGATTGCTTTGTTTGCCTAAAACAAACCACATCACGGCCTGCAAAAACTCGCCGTCCGACCAGCGGAAGCATATTGAGGTCTGTAAATGTTTTATTCCAAGAGAAAGCTTGCAGTGAAATTGTCTGTGCTTTTAAAGCTTGGAATAACGTTGCAATAGCTGTGCAGTCTGGTTAGTCAAACGACTTTCTGTGGATTTGCTCACCAGGTTGCCGTAGCCTTGTCCACGGCTAACGCTAACACACAGCTAGTTAACGTGGACACTGTTAAGCCCCGCCTACACGATCATACATTTGTCCAAAACATTATCATACAAATGTATGATGATGTTCAAGTTTGTATGATCATGTTGTGGATTTCTGTCCACACGATCATACATTTTGTATGTCACATGACAGGCAGTGTAGATCACATGACCCGAATTAACAGTCTGATTGGTGGATGACCCAAAATGTTGTAAGATGTTGTGAACATTTGTTGGAAAGTAGAAACACGACTCTAAAAATTTGAACAACATCATACAACGTCATACAAGTATGACGTTGTTCAAGTTTGTTGGGAAAACCGTCCACACGATTATACGTTTGTCCATGAACATCGTCATACGTTTGTATGACGATGTCCATGGACAAATGTATGATCGTGTAGACAGGGCTTTAGTTAGCGTGTAAAAATGGAGTTATGCTACCATGAATAACATTAATTTACCTGAATCGCTTTCAGAAATGTTTTAGCATAATCTTGCCAAATTAACAATGTAGAAATATTTCTTTTCTAGTAACGTTAGCTACCCAGTATGATTTTGAGTTTGAAAAGAGTTTGCTAGCATGTCAGATGGAGCTTCGCTGACTAGCTAGCTTAACGTTAAACCACCATGATAACACAGCATGCGTTCATTTTGTGAATCCAGTGAGTTGCTTCAGAAGCATGAGGTGTTGTAAATGTTGTAGCAATAATACAACAATGCATTGACAGAAAATGTACTTTTAATACTTAAGTATTTTTAAAAGCAAGTCCTTCAGTACTTTAACTTAAGTAAAAATTTGACCGGGTGGCGGCACGGTGGTGTAGTGGTTAGCACTGTCCCCTCACAGCAAGAAGGTCTGGGTTCGAGTCCCGTGGCCGGCGAGGGCCTTTCTGTGTGGAGTTTGCATGTTCTCCCCGTGTCCGCATGGGTTTCCTCCGGGTGCTCCGGTTTCCCCCACAGTCCAAAGACATGCAGGTTAGGTTAACTGGTGACTCTAAATTGACCGTAGGTGTGAATGGTTGTCTGTGTCTATGTGTCAGCCCTGTGATGACCTGGCGACTTGTCCAGGGTGTACCCCGCCTTTCGCCCGTAGTCAGCTGGGATAGGCTCCAGCTTGCCTGCGACCCTGTAGAAGGATAAAGCGGCTAGAGATAATGAGATGAGATGAGAAAAATTTGACCGTACAACTTTCACTTGTATTGGAGTAACATTTGACCAGTGGGATCTGTACTTTGACTTAAGTAATGTAGATGGGTACTTTGTCCACCTCTACTGATTCTTTTGGCATGTGTCATTTGGGATTGAGTTGAGTTACTGTCGCCTTGCAGCAAGAAGGTTCTGGGTTCGAGCCCAGTGGCTGACAGGGGCCTTTCTGTGTGGAGTTTGCATGTTCTCCCCGTGTCTGTGTGGGTTTCCTCCACAGTCCAAAGGTATGCGGTTTAGGTTAACGTGGGGTGGCCTTGGGCTGAAGTGCACTTGAGCGAGGCACCTAACCCTCAACTGCTCCCCAGGCACTGTAGCATAGCTACCCACTGCTCTGGGTATGTGTGTGTGCATGCGTGTGTTCACTGCTTCAGATGGGTTAAATGCAGAGAGGAATTTCGCTGTGCTTGAGTGTGCATGTGACAAATAAAAGCTGCTTCTTCTTATCGTCAGGAGCCGACTTGCAAATCCGAAGAGACACTTTTTTTGGGATGTTTTTGCTGCAAATTTATCAGTATTCTGTATTCACGATTCTCTAACGCCACCATGAGTGAAAAACATCCAGTGAAACATAAATTAGTAGAAATCTGATTTGTATGATTTGCACAGGATGAAGATTTAGAGAGAGTTCTGGTGAAAATGGTGAGACGTGTATGAGTTTCATCTGTATGACTGAGGCAGTGTGAGCTTGCACTGTAATGATGTACAGTAATAATCAATATATATTTAGGCAGTAATAATAAATATATATTTCAGCACTGCCTAAAAGCAGAACTCCTGATGAGTGTATGAGCAAAATATCTCCAAAGGCACAAGATCATCCTGAAAAGAATAATAATATTATATAACCATCAATGAACCATTGAATTGTCTAGTGTCATGAATTTCACATCAGTAAATCACTGCATTGTCTTGTGACAGTGAGACAAGTAATGAGATACGCATCACAGTTACGAATACATATTTATTCTTTTCTTTGACATTTATCATGGTGTGACTCTGCTGGGTGTCTGGTGGACAGCAGTGAACCAGTGCCTTCACTTTACATCATTACTATAGAGTTATGACTGAATATCAAGCTCGATATGTCAAACTGTTGTCTGGTTACATCTGTCATGTCGACACACATTGGAGCTTAGAGGGATTCATTGCCAAGCGCCTGTTCCTGATTACAGCACAATCACAGCGCATACATACAGTGGGGCAAAAAAGTATTTAGTCAGTCACCAATTATGCAAGTTCTCCCACTTAAAAAGATGAGAGAGGCCTGTAATTTTCATCATAGGTATACCTCAACTATGAGAGACAAAATGAGAAAAAAAAAATCCAGAAAATCACATTGTCTGATTTTTAAAGAATTTATTTGCAAATTATGGTGGAAAATAAGTATTTGGTCAATAACAAAAGTTCATCTCAATACTTTGTTATATACCCTTTGTTGGCAATGACAGAGGTCAAACGTTTTCTGTAAGTCTTCACAAGGTTTTCACACACTGTTGCTGGTATTTTGGCCCATTCCTCCATGCAGATCTTCTCTAGAGCAGTGATGTTTTGGGGCTGTCACTGGGCAACACAGACTTTCAACTCCCTCCAAAGATTTTCTATGGGGTTGAGATCTGGAGACTGGCTAGGCCACTCCAGGACCTTGAAATGCTTCTTACGAAGCCACTCCTTCGTTGCCCGGGCGGTGTGTTTGGGATCATTGTCATGCTGAAAGACCCAGTCACGTTTCATCTTCAATGCCCTTGCTGATGGAAGGAGGTTTTCACTCAAAATCTCACGATACATGGCCCCATTCATTCTTTACTTTACACGGATCAGTCGTCCTGGTCCCTTTGCAGAAAAACAGCCCCAAAGCATGATGTTTCCACCCCCATGCTTCACAGTAGGGATGGTGTTCTTTGGATGCAACTCAGCATTCTTTCTCCTCCAAACATGACAAGTTGAGTTTTTACCAAAAAGTTCTATTTTGGTTTCACCTGACCATATGACATTCTCCCAGTCCTCTTCTGGATCATCCAAATGCTCTCTAGCAAACTTCAGACGGGCCTGGACATGTACTGGCTTAAGCAGGGGGACACGTCTGGCACTGCAGGATTTGAGTCCCTGGTGGCGTAGTGTGTTACTGATGGTAGCCTTTGTTACTTTGGTCCCAGCTCTCTGCAGGTCATTCACTAGGTCCCCCCGTGTGGTTCTGGGATTTTTGCTCACCGTTCTTGTGATCATTTTGACCCCACGGGGTGAGATCTTGCGTGGAGCCCCAGATCGAGGGAGATTATCAGTGGTCTTGTATGTCTTCCATTTTCTAATAATTGCTCCCATAGTTGATTTCTTCACACCAAGCT